>NC_036855.1:1246415-1255443 GCF_002910315.2 Salvelinus sp. IW2-2015
TTCCTCGAATACCACCTCTGGTATCAAAACGTATAGCTGGTTAACAGGGAGTCTTTTCATCAATAACCACCTGATATCAAAAGTATAGCTGGTTAACAGGAGATTTTCATCAAACCACCTGGTCAAAAGTATAGCTGGTTAACCAGGAGTCTTTCATCAATACCACCTGGTATCAAAAGTATAGCTGGTTAACAGGGAGTCTGTCTCATCAATACCACCTGGTATCAAAAGTATAGCTTGTAACAGGGAGTCTTTCATCAACACCACCTGTATCAAAAATATAGCTGGTTAAAGAGAGTCTTTCATTCATTACACCTGTACCAAAAGTATAGCTGGTTAACAGAGGAGTCTTTCATCAATACCTGTATCAAAGTAATAGTGGTTAACAGGAGTTGCTTTCACAATACCACCTGTATTCAAAAGTATAATCTGGTTTAACAGGGAGTCTTCATCTAATACCCACCTTGCTAGGTCAAAAGTATAGCTGGTTAACAGGGAGTCTTTCATCAATACCCACCCCATGTATGCAAAAGTTATAACTGTTTAACAGGGATCTTTCATCAATACCACCTGGTATCAAAGCTATAAGCTGGTAACAGTGGCACCGTAGGTCCCAGAGAGGTGGCACCATAGGTCCCAGACTGGTGGCACCATAGGTCCCAGAGCGGTGGCACCATAGGTCCCAGAGTGGTGGGGCAATTTTTACCCCCACCTAACCAGGAAAACTCTGAACCCTATAAGGTCTGACAGTGATGAATCAGCTGTAAAAAGGTTTTAATGGGCTATGATGGGAGCAGCTTTAACTAATCAGGTCACATGGTTTTAAAAAACTGAAGAAACTCCCGTCCCTGGGGGGGTGGGATGAAGACCCTGTCAAACTGCAACAGCCTTGTACGTGTTCATATAAATTATATTTAGACTAGATTAGGAGGGGGATTTCCTCTACCCAGACACAGAGACAACAACTGATAGACAATAGAACTCACAGGGCTGAGCTTGTTTTATGCATGTTTGCATCATGCAGGCCTATGCAACTGTAGGCCTTATAAAACATTTACTCACATCTGTCATCACTATTATGTTGATAGATGAATTCCAGTTCATCGTTTTGGATTGAAAACGTATCGGCAGCCTAGCCAGACCAATTTTCAATATAAACCCAATTTGATCACATTCACATTTTTTCTCCTGACACGCAAATGGACTATAAATAGATAATGTTACCAATTACTGTTCCCTGACCAGATGGACAGCGCGCATATTGTCTCGTTTTCATCCCATACAGCATGTCAGACCTCTAATGTTTAGGTGTAGCCTACGCTGCTGCAATATTTATGTCATGAGTTTCTGCTTGTATCTGTCCGGAGTGATTATGTGTTATCACCTTTCCTAAATAAATACCGGAGGAATTTATTTATTTATTAAACCTTTATTTAACCAGGCAAGTCAGTTAAGAACAAATTCTTATTTACAATGACGGCCTACCCCAGTCAAACCCGGGCGACGCTGGGCCAGTTGTGCACCGCCCTATGGGACTCCCAATCAAGGTTCGGATGTGATGCAGCCTGGATTCAAACCAGGTACTGCAGTGACGCCTCTTGCACCGAAAGTGCAAAAAGGAAAGTGGAAAGCCTACTTGGGCGTAATGTTACGCAAAAAAAAGTGTACTGCGTCCACCTCTCTCTTCAATCTAACTGGATGATGCCATGGAAACTATCAAATCAAATCGGAATTGATTTCGACATCTCAAAAGAGACAGTAGAAAGTTCCAGTATGTTCCGCAATTAAATCATCGTAATGATAAATTACCACTGCAAGCTCCTTGTAGTGGCACTTGTTAGCAGAACTTTCCCTCTCGTCCTCTAAAAGACAATTCTTTCAGGCCTTAAAAACGCAGTGGTGTTGATAAGCCGCTTGAGAACGTCCCTGTTTCTTCTAACTTTCTGGTTGTGTCGCGCAGTTTGAATACGCAGACCTGCGTCATGATCGATGTGTTGTTCAGTTTGAATACGCAGACCTGCGTCATGATCGATGCAACTTTTTTCCCAGAAGCTTGAATCTGATGTGGGCATTTATATGCCGTTTAGCTGAACGATCGATGGTCTTCAGGTCACTGTACCCCCCTTTCGCCCAAGACTTTCCAAAAAGCAGGCAAGGCCAGCAATACAGGCGGCTTGATGAAAGGCTCCCTGTTAACCAGCTATACTTTTGATACCAGGTGGTGTTGATGAAAGGCTCCCTGTTTACCAGCTATACTTTTGATACCAGGTGGTGTTGATGAAAGGCTCCCTGTTAACCAGCTATACTTTTGATACCAGGTGGTATTGATGAAAGACTCCCTATAGTCCCAGGCGGTGGCATTGCATAGGTCCCAGAGCGGTGGCACATAGGTCCAGACTGGTGGCACCATAGGTCCCAGAGCGGTGGCACCATAGGTTCCCAGGACTGGTTGCAAGCCCGACTGGATGGTCAACTTGCAATAGGTCCCAAGAGCGGGTGGCACCGTAGGTCCAGAGAGGTGGCACCATAGGTCCAGAGCGGGTGGCACCATACAGACTTGCACATGCGGGTGGCCATGGCCACGCAATAGGTATGTAGCTGGTGGCACCATAGGTCCCAGACTGGTGGCACCATATCCAGGGTGGCACCGACAAAGGTGGCCCATAGGTCCCAGACTGGTGGCACCATAGGGCCAGAGCACTAGGCCCTTTATGGAGTGACCACTTGGCCCCTAGGCCCTTTATGGAGTGACCACTTGGCCCCTAGGCCCTTTATGGAGTGACCACTTGCTGATGTGTTTGATAGTGTCAATCACTCGAGTCATACACTTTTTMGGGGGCAAAATGAGAATTGAGGTGATCAGAGCGCACTTGTATCCCAACTGCAATGTGTCAATATTCCAGAACCCATCAGCAAGCCTCTTGTGCCGCCCTGCGTTTAGTAACACGATTCACTGACAGACACTCCCTGGTAATAGATAGTGAGAAAGTTAACAGCAGTGAAGCACACACACGTCTCCGCTCGCTGGAGGACTTGATAAGCTGATTAAGGCCCAGCGTATCAATGGGCCTGCTAGATACTACTTCCTTGCTTTCAGTCCTGAGCACGCAGACTTTCCTGATTCCATAGACTGTAGTGCACTGACTAGTTTTTCATGCAAATGTTTTTTRAAGTGCAGTCGCCCTTTAAGCCCATGTGGCACAATACAATGAATCTTTATTTCCCCATTATACAGAGAAAGGGAAATGGTTTATTTTGCTGTCACAGTACCCAGCGCCACCCGTCACAACACACAACCCCTGAAGCAAGGTCAAGGGTTAAATGCCGTTCTCAAGGACACACTAGAAGTAGGGAGCACCGAATATATTGATGCCAGCAGCCTTCTGATTGGCGCCTCACTTCAGTCAGATCCCCCCTCCCCCATCAGCTGTGAGATTCGAACCTTACCGCGTGCACCTGGTAACCCAAAACGGACCTTGTGCACCTGGTAACCCAAAACTGACCGCTGTCCTGGCAGTGCCCCTGTACCCTCGAGACTACCGCTGCACCTGTATGTATTAACCTTTTACTGCAGTGGGCTAAATCAGGGTCACACAGAGTGTTTCTTGGTAGTCTTAAACGCATCTACTTTGAAACAAAAGTATACACCTCACACACACGTTGGTTATGGGCTTAGAAAAACAAGACACCTGCACCATGTCAGATACTCACAGTGCTTGGAGGGGAAACATTCAATGTGCCAGTGGATGAGCGGACACATGAGACGTGGCTTCAGTTCATGTCAGGAGAGAGTTGACYATGGTAGTGGAGTMGTCATCACCTCTTAATCAAGGAACAGGAGGGGACTTCGCTGTAAATACAAATAGCAGATACATTCCATTACAGCTGCGCCATTGTAGGTTTGAACAAGTTTCTCCATTAAGTTAAACTCAGACATCTCAAAATTCACAACGTCAAACACAGATTGCACATCTCGCCCACTTGACACATCAAATTATCCCAAGAAATGTTCCTGAGTAAAGCCCTGATCATCCACATACCTGATGATAACTGACAACTCAAGCAGACTGGTGGCACCATAGGTCCCAGAGCGGTGGCACCATAGGTCCCAGACTGGTGGCACCATAGGTCCCAAAGCGGTGGCACCATAGGTCCCAGAGCGGTGGCACTATAGGTCCCAGAGCGGTGGCACGGCCAGTGGTGCAACTCCATAAAGGGCCTAGGGGCCAAGTGGTCACTCCATAAAGGGCCTAGGGCCAAGTGGTCACTCCATAAAGGGCCCTAGGGGCCAAGTGGTCACTCCATAAGGGCCTAGGGCAAGTTGGTCAACTCCATAAAGGGCCTAGGGCCAAGTGGTCCACTTCCATAAAGGGCCTAGGGGGCCAAGTGGTCACCCATAAAGGGCCTAGGGCCAAGTGGTCACTCCATAAAGGGCCTAGGGCCCCAGGTGGACACCAATAAAGGGCCAGGGGCCAGGGGTTATTCAACATAACATTGGTAACTGTTGTCTTATGTGAACAAGTCTGAGCGCTGCGTACTGGCCAGGTTTGTCTCACTGTCTAGGAAAGGTTCTGACTGCTATGATTGATAGAGAGCAACCAGCTGATAGAGGGCGACCAGCTGATAGAGAGCGACCAGCTGATAGAGAGCGACAAGCTGATAGAGAGCGACCAGCTGAACAGAGGGCACGCAGCTAATAGAGAGCGACCAGCTGACAGAGAGCGACCAGCTGATAGAGAGCGACCAAGCTGATAGAGGGCGACCAGCTAATAGAGAGCGACCAGCTGACAGAGGGCGACCAGCTGACAGAGGGGCGACCAGCTGATAGAGAGCGACCAGCTGACAGAGGGCGACCAGCTAGTAGAGAGCGACCAGCTGATAGAGGGCGACCAGCTAATCAGAGGAGCGACCAGCTGACAGAGAGCGACCAGCTGATAGAGAGCGACCAGCTGATAGAGGGCGACCAGCTGATAGAGAGCGACCAAAGCTGATAGAGGGCGACAACAGCTGATAAGAGAGCGACCAGCTTGACAGAGAGCGACCAGCTGACAGAGAGCGACCAGCTGATAGAGAGCGACCAGCTGAAGAGGGCGACCAGCTGATAGAAGGGGCGACCAGCTGATAGAGGGCACCAGCTGATAGAGGGCGACCAGCTGATAGAGGGCGAACCAGCTGAATAGAGAGCGACCAGCTGAACAGAGAGCGACCAGCTGATAGAGACGCGACCAGCGATAGAGAGCGACCAGCTGATAGAGGGCGACCAGCTGATAGAGCGACCAGCCTGAACAGAGAGCGACCAGCTGATAGTAGGGCGACCCAGGTGACTAGAGGGCGACAGCTGATAGAGAGCGACAGTTGACAGAGGGCGACCAGCTGATAGAGACGCGACCAGCTGATAGACGGCGACCGCTATAGAGAGCGACCAGCTGATAGAGAGCGACCAGCTGATAGACAGCGACCAGCTGACAGAGAGCGACCAGCTTGATACGAGCGACCAGCTGTATAGAGGCGACCAGCTGACAGAGGGCGACCGCTGACAGAGGCGACCCGTGACCGAGGGCACCAGCTGATAGAGAGCGACCAGCTGACAGAGAGCGACCAGCTGATAGAGAGGCGACCAGCTGAATAGAGAGCGAACGCAGCTGATAGAAGCGACAGCTTGAAGAGGCGCCAGCTGATCAGGGCGACCAGCTGATAGAGAGCGACCAGCTGATAGAGAGCGACAGCTGATAGAAGGACAGCTGAACGAGGGCGACCAGCTGATAGAGAGCGACCAGCTGACAGAGAGCGACCAGCTGAAAGGGGCGACCAGGTGACAGAGGGCGACAGCTGATAGAGAGCACGCAGTTTGACAGAGGGCGACCAGCTGACTAGAGAGCGACCAGCTGATAGAGGCGACCAGCTGATAGAGAGCGACAGCTGATAGAGAGCGACCAGCTGAATAGACAGCACCAGCTGACAGAGCGCGACCAGCTGATAGAGAAGCGACCAGCTGATAGAGGGCGACCAGCTGATAGAGGGCGACCAGCTGACAGAGGGCGACCAGCTGACAGAGGGCGACCAGTGACCAGAGGCGACCAGCTTGAAGAGAGGCGACCAGCCTGAAGAAGAGCGCACAGCTGAATAGAGAGAGCGACCAGCTGATAGAGAGCGACCAAGCTGAATAGAGAGCGACCAGCTGATAGAGAGCGACCAGCTGATAGAGGGCGACCAGCTGAATAGAGAGCGACCAGCTGATAGAGAGCGACCAGCCTGAATAGAGAGCGACAGCTGATAGAGAGCGACAGCTGACAGAGAGCGACCAGCCGAAGCAGGGCGACCAGCTGATAGAAGGGCGACCAGCTGACAGAAGGCGACCAGCTGACAGAAGGCGACGCCCGCTGATAGAGGGCGACAGCTGACAGGGGGCGACCAGCTGATAGAGAGCGACCAGCTGACAGAGGGCGACCAGCTGACAGAGGGCGACCAGCTTGATAGAGGGCGACCAAGTGATAGAGAGCGACCAGCATGACCAGAGGGCGACCAGACTGACAGAGAGCGACCAGCTGACAGCAGGGCGACCAGCTGACCAGAGGGCAACCACAGCACGTTGCTTAATCTCATGTTAGTGGGCACTGGAAAAGTGGACTTATCCTAAACGCATACCCTACCAAGTAAAGACAACCTCACTCCATTTTGGACTATGACTGACCTTTATGAACCAAAATTATGTCCATTTTTGACATTAAGGAATTTATGTTTCTGACTCATCGATGCCCACATAGAACCAAACTTCTCTGGTTTCTAAAACGGCTAAGGCGCAGTTGACACTTATAACACTGTTGTACTTGGGATTGCCTGCCTTTTACTACAGACGAGAGAGGGTGGGAGGGAGAGAGGGGAGGGAGGGAGGGTGATCCGCGGCTCAGTCATCTCTTGCGGCCCCAGCACCTCTGTTACGTGATCTGTGAAGAAGTGCAAATATAATTTAGCCTCCGGCTCAGCACATAGAACATGGGGAGGGAGAGAGAGAGAGAGAGAAAAAAAAGAAAGAGGAAAAAAGACAGAGAGAGCGAGAAAGAGAAAGAAGAGAGAAGAGAGCGAAGAGGGAGAGAGAGCGAGAGAGAGAGAGAGAGCGAGAGAAGAGAGAGGAGAGAGAAAAAGAAAAGAGAGAAAGAGAAAGAGAGAGAAAGAGAAAGAAGAGAAAGAGAGGAGAAAGAGAAAGAGGGGGAGAGAATAGAGAGAGGGGGAGAAGAAAGAGGAGGGAGAGAAAAGAAGAGAGGGGGAGAGAAAGAGAGAGGGGAGACGAGAGAGGCAGGAGGGGTATTGCAGTGCTGCCCGGGCAACCCCTGGGCAACGGCGACCAGATGCACCGGCTTCACAATGCAGCTAAAAATACAATGTTAACGAAAGATTAATTTAAAATGAACAATGGTTCCAGTCTCTCTCTCTCCATATCGCTCTGAACATTCCTCTCCACAACTGTTCAATCTCTTTTCTTTCCTTTTCCTCACCCGTCACTTATCTGTCTCTTCTCTAGCTCTCTCTCTCTTCCACTCACCCCCCTTTGTCAGCAATAGTGACTAGCTACAGCCCTCGTCTGGATATTCGAGCACTAGAACAATAGACCTATCATACCAGTCAGCCTCCTATCCTAAATCTACAGTCAATATATCTCACCTCATCACAGTGTGTGTTAAAGACTGTGACTTCTATACATGTCCGGTTACTTGCTAGGCGTAACACACAACCAACATTCTCAGGGTCATGGAATGCTTAATGAAAGGTTTTCTAACAAATACCATTACACACAACAAAAAATGGGAACTACAAATTACCAAATAAATACATGAATGATTTGATAACACCTTCAAATCTCCTTTTTATTTCCAGGGGGCCTGTTGATTTGCACACTTCAGTTCCTGGCCCGGGGGCCCCATGGGGGTGAGAGAGAAACACTCCACGTTGAATATAGTTTGCTCCTTTTAAATCACTCTCTCAATGGAACCCCCGAGTCCACAGGTTATATAACAAATGGGAACACCACAGCACACACACACACACAGCCACACACCACACACACACACACACACACACACACACACCACACACACAACACACACACCCCACACACACACTACATCACACACACACACACAGCACACACACACACACACACACACAAGGGCTCTTCCTCCTTCTAAATGATTCGGTAGAAACAAAAAAAAATATGTTTGTTGTAAATTCATTTTGCCTTGCGCATCGCTTCCTAGACAAAAAAAAAAAAAAAAAAAAAAAAAAAAAAAAAAAAAAAAAAAAAAAAAAAAAATTTTTTGGTTTGCACCTAGAGGGGGGGGGGGGGGGGGGGGGGGGGGGGGGGTGATCCATAACAAAAGCTTGGGGGCCTCGATGGAGTCTACGTTCTGCTCCCAGATCCCCAGAAACAAACGTCACGCTCAGCGTCTCTCTCGCTGGTGTCAGAAAACACCCAGAGAACAACAGAGACAGACGAGACAAACAAGACAAACCAAAAGAGACCAAAACAGAGACACCCAAGCAACAGAGACCCCCAGAGACACCAGAGACACCCAGAGCACCCAGAGACGAACAAGACAAACAGAGACAAACAGAAGACACAAGACAAACAGAGACACCCAGAGACACAGAACACCCAGAGACATCCAGAGACCAAACAAGACATCCAGAGACAAAACAGAGACACCCACAGAGACAAACAGAGACACCCAGAGCCAAACAGAGACACCCAGAGACAAAACCAGAGACAAACAGAGACACAGACACAGAAAACAGCGGACCCAGAGACAAACAGAGACACCCAGAGACAGACAGAAGACACCCACAGAGAACAGACAGAGACACCACCAGAGACAGACGAAGACACCCAGAGACAGACAGAGAGACACACCAAGACAGACAGAGAGACACACCAGAGACAGACAGAGAGACACCCCAGAGACAGAAGAGACACACCCAGAGACCAGACAGAGACACATCCAGAGACAGACAGAGACACAAACACCCAGAGACA
>NC_036855.1:1255468-1263679 GCF_002910315.2 Salvelinus sp. IW2-2015
ACACCCAGAGACAGACAGAGACACAGCCAGAGACAGACAGAGACACCAGAACAGACAGAGACACCCAGAGACAGACAGAGACACACCAAGAGACAGACAGAGACAGACAGAGACACCCACCCAGAGACAGACAGAGACACCCACCCAAGACAGACAGAGACACCACACAGAACACCCAGAGACCACCCAGAGACACCAGAGACACCCAGAGGACACCCAGAGACAGTTTCATAGTGACACTCAGAGGATTTCTCCACAACATCCCTGTGTGAAACCAGGCCATCAGCCCTCCACAGGACACCAACTGGTTGACTCAACCAATTTACACATAATTTGAACCCCAAAAAATGCAGGTTTTCCCTTCTCATGACGTTGAAAAACGATGATGATTTGCAAAAACTCATCAACGTAAAGGAATTTCATCGATTTCTGTTGCCATTCAACTTCTAACAGAAATTCAACGAAATGGTCAAATATGTGTTGATTTCCATATGAATACACACGTCAGCTGACAACTCAATGGAATGTAAACCAGAACTAAGCTGTAGAACAGACGTCTGTGTTACAGGACTGCAGTATGATTACACATGTAGTAGAACAGACGTCTGTGTTACAGACTGCAGTATGATTAACACTGTAGTAGAACAGACGTCTGTGTTACAGGACTGCAGTATGATTAACACTGTAGTAGAACAGACGTCTGTTTACAGGACTGCAGTATGATTAACACTGTAGTAGAAAGACGTCTGTGTTACAGGACTGCAGTAGATTAACACTGTAGTAGAACAGACGTCTGTGTTCAGGGCTGCAGTATGATTAACACTGTAGTAGAACAGACGTCTGTGTTACAGGCTGCAGTATGATTAACACTGTAGTAGAACAGACGTCTGTGTTACAGGAATGCAGTATGATTAACACTGTAGTAGAACAGACGTCTGTGTTACAGGAATGCAGTATGATTAACACTGTAGTAGAACAGACGTCTGTGTTACAGGACTGCAGTATGATTAACACTGTAGTAAGAACAGACGTCTGTGTACAGGACTGCAGTATGATTAACACTGTAAGTAGAACAGACGTCTGTGTTACAGGATGCAGTATGATTAACACTGAAGTAGAACAGACGTCTGTGTTACAGGACTGCAGTATGATTAACACGTAGTAGAACAGACGTTGTTACAGGACTGCAGTATGATTAACACTGTAGTAGAACAGACGTCTGTGTTACAGGACTGCAGTATGATTAACACTGTAGTAGAACAGACGTCTGTGTTACAGGACTGCAGTATGATTAACACTGTAGTAGAAAAAGACGTCTGTGTTACAGACTGCGCAGTATGATTAACACTGTAGTAGAACAGACGTCTGTGTTACAGGACTGCAGTATGATTAACACTGTAGTAGAACAACGCTGTTTCAGGGCTGCAGTATGATTAACACTGTTAGTAAACAGACGTCGTGTTACAGGACTGCAGTATATTAACACTGTAGTAGAACAGACGTCTTGGTTACAGGACTGCAGTATGATTAACACTGTAGTAGAACAGACCTGTGTTACAGCTGCAGTATGATTAACACTGTAGTAGAACAGACGTCTGTGTTACAGGTTGCAGTATGATTAACACTGTAGTAAACAGACGTCTGTGTTCAGGACTGCAGTATGATTAACACTGTAGTAGAACAGACGTCTGTGTTCAGGGCTGCAGTATGATTAACACTGTAGTAGAACAGACGTCTGTGTTCAGGACTGCAGTATGATTAACACTGTAGTAAACAGACGTCTGTGTTACAGGACTGCAGTATGATTAACACTGTAGTAGAACAGACGTGTGTGTTCAGGGCTGCAGTATGATTAACACTGTAGTAGAACAGACGTCTGTGTTACAGGGTTGCAGTATGATTAACACTGTAGTAGAACAGACGTCTGTGCAGGACTGCAGTATGATTAACACTGTAGTAGACAGACGTCTGTGTTACAGGGTTGCAGTATGATTAACACTGTAGTAGAACAGACGTCTGTGTTACAGGACTGCAGTATGATTAACACTGTAGTAGAACAGACGTCTGTGTTACAGGACTGCAGTATGATAACACTGTAGTAGAACAGACGTCTGTGTTACAGGACTGCAGTATGATTAACACTGGAGTAGAACAGACGTCTGTGTTACAGATGCAGTATGATTAACACTGTAGTAAAACAGACGTCTGTGTTACAGGACTGCAGTATGATTAACACTGTAGTAGAACAGACGTCTGTGTTCAGGACTGCAGTATGATTAACACTGTAGTAGAACAGACGTCTGTGTTCAGGACTGCAGTATGATTAACACTGTAGATAGAACAGACGTCTGTGTTACAGGACTGCAGTATGAACACTGTAGTAGAACAGACGTCTGTGTTCAGGCTGCAGTATGATTAACACTGTAGTAAACAGACGTGTGTGTTCAGGACTGCAGTATGATTAACACTGTAGTAGAACAGACGTCTGTGTTACAGGACTGCAGTATGATTAACACTGTAGTAGAACAGACGTCTGTGTTACAGGACTGCAGTATGATTACACTGTAGTAGAACAGACGTCTGTGTTTACAGGCTGCAGTATGATACACTGTAGTAGAACAGACGTCTGTGTTACAGGGCTGCAGTATGATTAACACTCACAATCGCACACAAACGTGTGTCCACATACACACGGACACCACAACACACATTCAAAAATCGCTCTGAGCCTTCACACAATCCTCAGGCCCAGTCCAGATGACTGTTGGGAGTATCAGGTATCCTGGTATATAACGGCGTTCTACAACCCTTCAGGCCTTTCTTTAGTGTGGATCTGTGAACCTGGCTTCCTCTGGTGAATACTGATCAGCCAGGAAGCCAAACAAGGTCTATTAAATCAGGGGTCATCAACCACAGTTGAAGTCGGAAGTTTACATACACCTTAGCCAAATACATTTAAACTCAGTTTTTCACAATTCCTGACATTTAATCCTAGTAAAAAAATCCCTGTTTTAGGTCAGTTAGGATCACCACTTTATTTTAAGAATGTGAAATGTCAGAATAATATTGATGAGAATGATATTTCAGCTTTTATTTCTTTCATCACATTCCCAGTGGGTCAGAAGTTTACATACACTCAATTAGTATTTGGTAGCATTGCCTTTAAATTGTTTAACTTGGGTCAAACGTTTCGGGTAGCCTCCACAAGCTCCCACACATAAGTTGGGTGAATTTTGCCCTTCCTCCTGACAGAGCTGGTGTAACTGAGTCAGGTTGGTAGCCTCCTTGCTCGCACACGCTTTTTCAGTTCTGCCCACAAATGTTCAATAGGATTTAGGTCAGGGCTTTGTTATGACCACTCCAATACCTTAACTTTGTTGCCCGAAGCCATTTTGCCACAACTTTGGAGTATGCTTGGGGTCATTGTCAATTTTGGAAGACCCATTTGCAACCAAGCTTTAACTTCCTGACTGATGTCTTGAGATGTTCGTTCAATATATCCACATAATTTTCCATCCTCATGATGCCATCTATTTTGTGAAGTCCACCAGTCCCTCCTGCAGCAAAGCACCCCACAACATGATGCTGCCACCCCCGTGCTTCACGGTTGGGATGGTGTTTCTCGGCTTGCAAGCATCCCCCTTTTTCCTCCAAACATAAAGGATGTCATTATGGTCAAACAGTTCTATTTTTGTTTTCTTCAAACCGAGACAATTCTCCAAAAAGTACGATCTTTGTCCTCATGTGCAGTTGCAAACGTAGTCTGGCTTTTTTTTATGGCGGTTTTGGAGCAGTGGCTTCTTCCTTGCTGAGCGGCCTTTCAGGTTATGTCGATATAGGACTCGTTTTACTGTGGATATAAGATACTTTTGTACCTGTTTCCTCCAGCATCTTCAGAAGGTCTTTGCTGTTGTTCTGGGATTGATTTGCACTTTTCGCACCATAGTACGTTCATCTCTAGGAGACAGAATGGGCTCTCTTCCTGAGCGGTATGACGGCTGCTTGGTCCATGGTGTTTAACTTGCGTACTATTGTTTTACAGATGAATGTTGTACCCTCAGGCGTTTGGAAATTGGTCCCAAGGATGAACCAGACTTGTGGAGGTCTACAATATTTTTCTGAGGTCTTGGCTGATTTCTTTTCATTTTCCCATGATGTCAAGCAAAGAGGCACTGAGTTTGAAGGTAGGCCTTAAATACATCGACAGGTACACCTCCAATTGACTCAAATGATGTCAATTAGCCTATCAGAAGCTTCAAAGCGTATGACATCATTTTCTGGAATTTTTCCAAGCTGTTTATTAAAAGGCACAGTCAACTTAGTGTATGTAAACTTCTGACCCACTGGAATTGTGATACAGGAATTGTAATTGAAATAATCTGTCTGTTAACAATTGTTGGAAAAATTACTTGTGTCATGCACAAAGAAGATGTCCTAACCGACTTGCCAAACTATAGTTTGTTAACAAGAAATTTGTGGGAGTGGTTGAAAAATGAGTTTAATGACTCCAACCTAAGTGTATGTAAACTTCCAACTTCAACTTAGTACTGGATCCAGGTTCCCGCTGTCCGTGGAGCTGAACCCTAGTCTGGATCCAGGTTCCTGCTGTCCGTGGTGCTGAACCCTAGTCTGGATCCAGGTTCCCGCTGTCCATGGTGCTGAAACCATAGAATTAGGAATTAGAATACTAGAATTGTCATGATGGTATAAACGTCAGCCATTTTGGTTAGGGAGTCGGTCAACCATGGTTTGCCAGTTCTGTGATAAGATATTGAAGAATCTATCTGCACTGTATGTTTGTTCGCTAGCTACAGTAGCAAGACAGTTTAAGAGAAATGATTCCATCATTTTTCAAATTACCTGGCAATATGCCAACATTCCATTCAGACAATGCAGTGAATCCACAGCCAAACACTGGCTGAGCTCAGTTGACGATAGGACTTGTAAATGCAACAAGTGCTGATATTGTATCATATAACAGGAATCACAACTTTCCAAGAAAACACAAATTGAGACATTTATGGTCTGTTATGGTGCAGAACCCTAGTCTGGATCCAGGTTCCTGCTGTCCGTGTGCTGAACCCTAGTCTGGATCCAGGTTCCTGCTGTCCGTGGTGCAGAACCCTAGTCTGGATCCAGGTTCCTGCTGTCCGTGGTGCTGAATTCTAGTCTGGATCCAGGTTCCTGCTGTCCATGGTGCTGAACCCTAGTCTGGATCCAGGTTCCCGCTGTCCGTGGAGCTGAACCTAGTCTGGATCCAGGTTCCTGCTGTCCGTGGTGCTGAACCCTAGTCTGGATCCAGGTTCCCGCTGTCCGTGGAGCTGAACCTAGTCTGGATCCAGGTTCCTGCTGTCCGTGGGCTGAACCCTAGTCTGGATCCAGTTCCGCTGTCCGTGGTGCTGAACCTAGTCTGGATCCAGGTTTCTACTGTCCGTGGAGCTGAACCCTAGTCTGGATCCAGGTTCCTGCTGTCCATGGTGCTGAACCTAGTCTGGATCCAGGTTCCCGCTGTCCGTGGAGCTGAACCCTAGTCTGGATCCAGGTTCCTGCTGTCCGTGGTGCTGACCCTAGTCTGGATCCAGGTTCCGCTGTCCGTGGAGCTGAACCCTAGTCTGGATCCAGGTTTCTCACTGTCCGTGGAGCTGAACCCTAGTCTGGATCCAGGTTCCTGCTGTCCGTGGAGCTGAACCCTAAGTCTGGATCCAGGTTCCCGCTGTCCGTGGAGCTGAACCCAGTCTGGATCCAGGTTCTGCTGTCCGTGGTGCTGAACCTAGTCTGGATCCAGGTTCCCGCTGTCCGTGGAGCTGACCCTAGTCTGGATCCAGGTTCCCGCTGTCCGTGGTGCTGAACCCTAGTCTGGATCCAGGTTCCCGCTGTCCGTGGTGCTGAACCCTAGTCTGGATCAGGTTCCTGCTGTCCGTGTGCTGAACCCTAGTCTGGTCCAGGTTCCTGCTGTCCATGGTGCTGAACCCTAGTCTGGATCCAGGTTCCTGCTGGTCCGTGGTGCAGAACCCTAGTCTGGATCCAGGTTCCTGCTGTCCATGGTGCTGAATCCTAGTCTGGATCCAGGTTCCTGCTGTCCATGGTGCTGCGCACCTAGCTGGATCCAGGTTCTACTGTCGTGAGAGCTAACCCTAGTCTGGATCCAGGTTCCTGCTGTCCGTGGTGCTGAACCCTAGTCTGGATCCAGGTTCCCGCGTCCGTGGAGCTGAATCCTAGTCTGGATCCAGGTTCCTGCTGTCCGTGGTGCTGAACCCTAGTCTGGATCCAGGTTTTCTACTGTCCGTGGAGCTGAACCCTAGTCTGGATCCAGGTTCCTGCTGTCCGTGGTGCTGAACCCTAGTCTGGATCCAGGTTCCTGCTGTCCGTGGTGCTGAACCCTAGTCTGGATCCAGGTTCCTGCGTGCTCGTGTGCTGAACCCTAGTCTGGATCCAGGTTCTGCTGTCCGTGAGCTGACCCTAGTCTGGATCCAGGTTCCTGCTGTCCGTGGTGCTGAACCCTAGTCTGGATCCAGGTTTCTACTTTCCGTGGGCTGAACCCTAGTCTGGATCCAGGTTCCTGCTGTCCGTGGTGCTGAACCCTTGTCTGGATCCAGGTTCCCCTGTCCGTGGAGCTGAACCCTAGTCTGGATCCAGGTTCCTGCTGTCCGTGGTGCTGAACCCTAGTCTGGATCCAGGTTCCCGCTGTCCATGGTGCTGAAACCATAGAATTAGGAATTAGAATACTAGAATTGTCATGATGGTATAAACGTCAGCATTGGGTTAGGTGTACGTTATCGCTGGTTATGTGATGAATCTTATCTGCACTGTATGTTTGTTCGCTAGCTACAGTAGCAGACAGTTTAAGAGAAATGATTCCATCATTTTCAAATTACCTGGCAATATGCCAACATTCCATTCAGACAATGCAGTGAATCCACAGCCAAACACTGGCTGAGCTCAGTTGACGATAGGACTTGTAAATGCAACAAGTGCTGATATTGTATCATATAACAGGAATCACAACTTTCCAAGAAAACACAAATTGAGACATTTATGGTCTGTTTACATACAGTTGAAGTTGGAAGTTTACATACACTTAGGTTGGAGTCATTAAAACTCATTTTTCAACCACTCCACAAATTTCTTGTTAACAAACTATAGTTTTGGCAGATCGGTTAGACGTACTTCTTTGTGCATGACCACAGTTTTTTCCAACAATTGTTAAACAGACAGATTATTTCAATTCCAATTCCCTGTATCACAATTCCAGTGGGTCAGAAGTTTACATACACTAGTTGACTGTGCCTTTTAATAAACAGCTTGGAAAAATTCCAGAAAATGATGTCATAGCTTTAGAAGCTTCTGATAGGCTAATTGACATCATTTGAGTCAATTGGAGGTGTACCTGTCGATGTATTCAAGGCCTACCTTCAAACTCAGTGCCTCTTTGCTTGACATCATGGGAAAATGAAAAGAAATCAGCCAAGACCTCAGAAAAATATTGTGACCCTCCACAAGTCTGGTTCATCCTTGGGACCAATTTCCAAACGCCTGAAGGTACAACTTCATCTGTACAAAATAGTACGCAAGTATAAACACCATGGGACCAAGCAGCCGTCATACCGCTCAGGAAGGGACACATTCTGTCTCCTAGAGATGAACGTACTATGGTGCGAAAAGTGCAAATCAATCCCAGAACAACAGCAAAGGACCTTCTGAAGATGCTGGAGGAAACAGGTACAAAAGTATCTATTCACACAGTAAAACGAGTCTAATCGACATAACCTGAAAGGCCGCTCAGCAAGGAAGAAGCCACTGCTCCAAAACCGCCATAAAAAAAAGCCAGACTACGGTTTGCAACTGCACATGAGGACAAAGATCGTACTTTTTGGAGAATTGTCCTCTGGTTTGAAGAAACAAAAATAGAACATGTTTGACCATAATGACCATCTTTTATGTTTGGAGGAAAAAGGGGGATGCTTGCAAGCCGAAGAACACCATCCCAACCGTGAAGCACGGGGGTGGCGAGCTCATGTTGTGGGGGTGCTTTGTGCAGGAGGGACTGGTGGACTTCACAAAATAGATGGCATCATGAGGATGGAAATTATGTGGATATATTGAAGCAACATCTCAAGACATCAGTCAGGAGTTAACTTGGTTGCAAATGGGTCTTCCAAATTGACAATGACCCAAGCATACTTCCAAAGTTGTGGCAAAATGGCTTACGAA
>NC_036855.1:1265304-1277896 GCF_002910315.2 Salvelinus sp. IW2-2015
TGGATCCATGTTCCCTGCTGTCCGTGGTGCTGAACCCTAGTCTGGATCCAGGTGTCTGCTGTCCATGGTGCTGGACCCTAGTCTGGATCCAGGTTCCTGCTGTCCGTGGTGCAGAACCCTAGTCTGGATCCAGGTTCCTGCTGTCCGTGGTGCTGAACCCTAGTCTGGATCCAGGTTCCTGCTGTCCGTGGTGCAGAACCCTAGTCTGGATCCAGGTTCCTGCTGTCCGTGTGCTGAATTCTAGTCTGGATCCAGGTTCCTGCTGTCATGGTGCTGAACCCTAGTCTGGATCCAGTTTCCGCTGTCCGTGGAGCTGAACCCTAGTCTGGATCCAGGTTCCTGCTTGTCCGTGGTGCTGAACCCTAGTCTGGATCCAGGTTCCCGCTGTCCGTGGAGCTGAACCCTAGTCTGGATCCAGGTTCCTGCTGTCCGTGTGCTGAACCCTAGTCTGGATCAGGTTCCCGCTGTCCGTGGTGCTGAACCTAGTCTGGATCCAGGTTTCTACTGTCCGTGGAGCTGAACCCTAGTCTGGATCCAGGTTCCTGCTGTCCTGGTGCTGAACCCTAGTCTGGATCCAGGTTCCCGCTGTCCGTGGAGCTGAACCCTAGTCTGGATCCAGGTTCCTGCTGTCCGTGGTGCTGAACCCTAGTCTGGATCCAGGTTCCCGCTGTCCGTGGAGCTGAACCCTAGTTCGGATCCAGGTTTCTACTGTCCGTGGAGCTGAACCCTAGTCTGGATCCAGGTTCCTGCTGTCCGTGGAGCTGAACCATCGTGGATCCAGGTTCCCGCTGTCCGTGGAGCTGAACCCTAGTCTGGATCAGGTTCCTGCTGTCCGTGGTGCTGAACCCTAGTCTGGATCCAGGTTCCCGTGTCCGTGGAGCTGAACCCTAGTCTGGATCCAGTTCCCGCTGTCGTGGTGCTGAACCCTAGTCTGGATCCAGGTTCCGCTGTCCGTGGTGCTGAACCCTAGTCTGGATCCAGGTTCCTGCTGTCCGTGTGCTGAACCCTAGTCTGGATCCAGGTTCCTGCTGTCCATGGTGCTGAACCCTAGTCTGGATCCAGGTTCCTGCTGGTCCGTGGTGCAGAACCCTAGTCTGGATCCAGGTTCCTGCTGTCCATGGTGCTGAATCCTAGTCTGGATCCAGGTTCCTGCTGTCCATGGTGCTGAACCCTAGTCTGGATCCAGGTTTATACTGTCCGTGGGCTGAACCCTAGTCTGGATCCAGGTTTGCTGTCCGTGGTGCTGAACCCTAGTCTGGATCCAGGTTCCGCTGTCCGTGGCCTGAACCTAGTCTGGATCCAGGTTCTGCTGTCCGTGGTGCTGAACCCTAGTCTGGATCCAGGTTTCTTCTGTCCGTGGAGCTGAACCTAGTCTGGATCCAGGTTCCTGCTGTCCGTGGTGCTGAACCAGTCTGGATCCAGGTTCCTGCTGTCCGTGGTGCTAACCCTAGTCTGGATCCAGGTTCCTGCTGTCCGTGGTGCTGAACCCTAGTCTGGATCCAGGTTCTGCTGTCCGTGGAGCTGAACCCTAGTCTGGATCCAGGTTCCTGCTGTCCGTGGTGCTGAACCCTAGTCTGGATCAGGTTTCTACTTTCGTGGAGCTGAACCCTAGTCTGGATCCAGGTTCCTGCTGTCCGTGGTGCTGAACCCTTGTACAGACAGAGAGACAGACAGAGAGACAGACAGAGAGACAGACAGAGAGACAGACAGAGAGACAGGCAGACAGACTGGCAGACAGACTTGCAGACAGACTGGCATTCAGACAATCACAGACAAACAGACGCGGTAGAAAGGTCAAGTTTGTTGCTATTATTGTGTTTGTGTATATCTGCTTGGGTGGGCACACCGGCAAAATCATTGGGTGAGAGACTACCTGTATAGGGGTGCTGAGACCTGTATAGGGGTGCTGAGACCTGTATAGGGGTGCTGAGACCTGTATAGGGGTGCTGAGACCTGTATAGGGGTGCTGAGACCTGTATATGGGTGCTGAGACCTGTATAGGGGTGCTGAGCTCACAAATTTGAGACAGAATGGTGCTTGGAAACAATCGGAGACAGAATGGTGCTTAGAAACACACAAACCTCAGGTCACACACCCTGAATAAGCAGAAGCATGCTGAGGACCACAAAAGTTGTTAGAGTGTTGGGCCAGTAACCGGAAGGTTGCTGGATCGAATCCCCGAGCTGACAAGGTAAAAATTTGTCGTTCTTTCCCCTGAACAAGGCAGTTAACCCACTATTCCCCGGGTGCCGAAGACGTGGATGTCGATTAAGGCAGCCCCCCCCGCACCTCTCTGATTCAGAGGGGTTATGTTAAATGTGGAAGACACATTTCAGTTGAATGCATTCAGTTATACAACTGACTAGGTATCCCCCTTTCCTCTTTCCTCTAAAGGGCCGAGCTTTAAGGATTTGTCATTGTCTGGAGTGCTGCTGCTTCCTTCAACTACGTTCACCTATGTTTTAAAATGTCCACAATACTCCTGATCCGTCACATTTTAAAACGTCCACAATACTCCTGCTCCGTCACGTTTTAAAACGTCCACAATACTCCTGCGCCATCACGTTTTATAACATCCACAATATTCCTGCTCCGTCACATTCACCAAAGCCAAAATAAACCTACACCTGGTTTGGAACCCAGGAAAAGCATCTGGATCCAGGTTCCTGCTGTCCGTGGAGCTGAACCCTAGTCTGGATCCAGGTGTCTGCTGTCCATGGTGCTGGACCCTAGTCTGGATCCAGGTTCCTGCTGTCCGTGGTGCAGAACCCTAGTCTGGATCCAMGTTCCTGCTGTCCGTGGTGCTGAACCCTAGTCTGGATCCAGGTMCCTGCTGTCCYTGGTGCTGGACCCTAGTCTGGATCCAGGTTCCTGCTGTCCGTGGTGATGCCGCTACAAAAGGTTCCAAGGTGGCCTCTCCGTCTCTCCACCTGTGCTCGGATTAAAGGATTTACAGGCAGGAGAGAGCGAGAGAGAGAGATGGAGGGAGAAGGAGAGGATCAGGGAAGAAGGGAGAGAGAGAGAGAGTCGGGGGAGGAAGGGAGAGAGAGAGAGGGGAGAAGGGCAGAAGATGGGGGAAGAAGGGAGAGAGAGAAGAGATGGGGAAGGGAGAGGAGAGAAAAAAGAGGAGGGAAGCAGAACCAGTATCAGCACACACATCTCCTTGCACTCTGAGTGGCTTAGCAGAAGAGTCAGAGAGAGAGCTTCCCCTCCCTCCCTCCCGCTCCCTCCTGTCCCGCTCCCTCCCTGTCCCGGCTCCCTCCCCTGTCCGGCTCCCTCCCGTCCCCGCTCCCTCCCTGTCCCGGCTCCCTCCTGTCCCGGCCCTCCCTGTCCCGGCTCCTCCCGTCCGGCTCCCTCCTCGTCCCCGCTCCTCCCTGTCCCGCTCCCTCCTGTCCCGGCTCCCTCCCTGTCCCCGCTCCTCCCTGTCCCGGCTCCTCCCTGTCCGGCTCCTCCCTGTCCCGGCTCCCTCCCTGTCCCGCTCCGCTCCCTCCCTGTCCCCGCTCCCTCCTGTCCCGTCTCCGTCCCTGGCTCCCTCCCGCTCCCCTCCCGCTCCCTCCCTGCGCTCCCTCCCTGTCCGCTCCTCCCTGCTCCCTCCTGTCCCCTCCTCCCTGTCCCCGCTCCCTCCCTGTCCCGCCCTCCTCCGCTCTTCCCACTGCCTCCATCATCACCCCCGTCTCACTGCATGGGTATGTGTGGAAGAGGATAGAGTTAGTCTATGTATATATGTGTGTTAGACACAGGGACATCTTTAAGTGATGGTGGTTTTTATGTATGTATGCCTGTGTAACGTAGGCAGGATATGTGTATATAATGTATGATGCAAATAACCCAGCCGGTGTGCGAGTCACCACTCTTGTCCCCCCTGCTGTAGGAGGCTACTGGGATTTTTCCTCTGTTTGGAGGCCACAGACACTGGAGGGGGCCGAATCTGGCAACCGCCCTCTAGCCCTGAGGACAGTATAAAGTGAGACGTAATACTCAAATCAAATCAAATGTATTTATATAGCCCTTCTTACATCAGCTGATATCTCAAAAATGCTGTACAAGGTGAACTCTGTAGGGTTTACACTCCCACCTGACTCAGACACACAGACAGAGACAGACGGACAGACGATGGACAAAAAGACACTCACAGACACGGTGACTAGGCAACACGGTGACTTGGCAACACGGTGACCTGGCAACACGGTGACCTGGCAACACGGTGACCTGGCAACACGGTGAATTGGCAACACGGTGACTAGGCAACACGGTGACTAGGCAACACGGTGACTAGGCAACACAGTGACTAGGTAACACAGTGACTAGGTAGCACAGTGACTAGGTAACACAGTGACTAGGGTCTGGTTTCAGTGATGAACTCTTTTGGCACAAAGGAACTACCTCACTGCCTACGTCACTACTTTATCCGCTTAAATAAAATACTAAATAGTAGCTAGCAAGATGGAGATCATGGTTGATTATAATGAGTGAAATTTGGCAAGCGGCTAGTTTGTCTATGTCAGTTAAAGTAGTCAAATATTATATTTGTTTTTGCTTCTTACAGTCAATTTTCAGTTCACAAATGGTTTGTAATTATGTTCCGGCCCCCTGACCATCCGATCCAGAAACAAATCATCCTGTGGCTGAATCTATTTCATCATCCCTGATATACAGAGGTATTGGTTGCTGTACAGGATATTATGACCATATTGATGAACTCAATCAAAGACAATCGGTCAATGAAATCACATTGGATTCCTTTGTCTGTGTGTGTAAAGTATACAGCATGTGTGTGTAAAGTATACAGCATGTGTGTGTTGCAGAATGCATTGTTCTCTCCCTCCATCTCCCTCTCTATCCCTGGCCCGATTCTTTCAGTGTAGGGTGAAGTTTCCTCTAAACGCTGATCTTGGGTCATTTTTGCATCTCCCCCACTAATGGTTAAGGTTTGGATTGGAGGAGAGTAAACTGATCCTAGATCTGTACCTCTCCATTTAGCCACCAGTACTGCAGTGTCTTTAATTTGCCTCCATGCAAATGTGCAAACAACGACGGAGTGGGATAATCTGTCCTGGCAGGCCTGCCTGCCGACGAGAGGACATTTTCTATCCCTCTGTCTCTCCCTCCCTAAATCTGCCGATTCGTTCCTTCGCTTTCTCTATCTCCCACCACAGTATTTGCTGGTATGTGGGATGGAGGCATTGAATGGTGATGGAGAGAGATGGTGATGGAGAGAGATGGTGATGGAGAGAGATGATGGTGGAGAGAGATGGAGATGGTGATGGAGAGAGATGGTGATGGAGAGAGATGGTGATGGAGAGAGATGATGGTGGAGAGAGATGGTGATGGAGAGAGATGGTGATGGAGAGAGATGGTGATGGAGAGAGATGATGGTGGAGTTGCTGTACCTGTAAGGGTGCTTCCCAAATGCCACCCTATTCCCTATATAGTGCACTACCTTGGGCCCTTTGGTGTCAACCATAGTGTTTACTGAAGCTGTAGAAATAGAGAGGGTAGAGAGGTTAGCCCTGTTGCCATGCCTGGATATTGGCAGACAAAGAGGCTGTATGCTTTCGTAGAACACCAGGGGAAGACTTGGAAAGGTTTCAGTGCTTTTGGAACAACCCTCTCCGATTGACAAGACGGAGGAGCGGTGGAAGAAAAGAGAGGGATAGAGAGAGGCTCTTGAAGCTGAGCTCTTTGGATGAGAAGAGGAGTCAGAGGGTTTCTTCCTCCCCTTCACTTTCTCTCTCTGCATCTCTCTCTCTCCCTCCACTTTTCTTTCTCTCTCTCTCTCTCTTTCTTTCTTTCTTTCTTTCTTTCTTTCTTTCTTTCTTTCTTTCTTTCTTTCTTTTTTTCTTTCTTTCTTTCTTTCTTTCTTTCTTTCTTTCTTTCTTTCTTTCTCTCTCTCCTACCTCTTTCTTTCTTTCTCTCTCTCTCTCCCCCATCTCTCTCTCTCTCTCTCCCCCATTTTTCTCTCTCTCTCCCTTGCTCCTGCCCTGTCCCCTAACCCTCACCACACCCTCTCTTCACTACCCCCCCCCCGCCCTGTCCCCTAACCCTCACCACACCCTTCTTCACTACCCCCCCCCCCGCCCTGCCCCCTACCCTCACCACACCCTCTCTTCACTACCCCCCCCCCCCGCCCTGCCCCTAACTCACCACACCCTCTCTTCACTACCCCCCCCCCCGCCCTGCCCCTAACCTTCAGCACACCCTCTCTTCACTACCCCCCCCCCCGCCCTGCCCCCTAACCTCACCACACCCTCTCTTCACTTACCCCCCGCCCCCTAACCCTCACCACACCCTCTCTTCAAGGCTAGTTATTGTTCTATGTTGTCGCTGCCGCCTCCCTCCCCAAGCCTTGCTGGTGATTAACATGTTCTACCCGAGGTGTCGAGAGCAACCGACAGTGTTGCCGTGCCGTCACCGGGCCTGTGCACAGTGGTAACAGCTGTAGAGGGCTTGGCTGTGTAATGGCTAGTATGCATCAGAGGGCTTGTGCGGGGCTTCGGAGGGCGACTCGTCAGCTGTCAGCCAGCTTAGGTCATCTCTTAACCACAGCAGGACAATTCACTGGAAATGGTTTTTTTGGCCACCAGGTGTATAATACATACTAGCTCCGGGGGGGGGTTCCCCTAGATACAGATCTAGGATCAGCTTCCCCTCCCCCAATCCTAACCTCAACCATTAGTGGAGGAAATGCAAAACTGACCGAGTTCAGCATCTATGGGCAACTTCACCCTACCACATACAGTAAGCAGGAATCCACATGGGACCAACTTATGTCTTACCAAGTTGTCTACTACATTTCTGGATGAACAGCATCATTAAAATCAAATGGTGTGGAGACATTTTTGACCTTCCTTTCCTGTCAGTATAGACGAGATCCAATAGAACCTGAGCTTTCCAAGCAGCACCAGACTCCGTGGACCAAGGTTAGAGAGGTTGACCACATAGGGATGTGTGTTGAAACACACAACACTTCTAAGAGGAACAGAGTGACAAGCAAGCTGGGCTCATTCTTCCTCTCAGAGGAATGGCTTTGCGTGGTCAGTGTGTGTGTGTGTGTGTGTGTGTGTGTGTGTGTGTTGTGTGGTGTGTCTTTCGTGCTTCCTTTTTTCGCTCCTCTCTCGTCTCACTGTCGTGTGGTGTGTGTGAAGAGAGACAGACTTGGATGAGTGCCACGGCTGTGTAATTGTCAGAAATAGCTTGTTCATGGCTTTACCCCCAAATAGCCTGAAGGAGTAATCAGAGATTACACACACACACACCCGCACACACACACACACACACACACACACACACACACACACACACCACACACACACACACACACACAACACACACACACACACACACACAGCACTGGTTTTCTGATGTCAACACAGCAACACTCCAGTGGCCTTACAGAGAAATAGTCTCCACAAACCCCCCTTGGCAACACAGTGACTTGGCCAACACAGGTGATTAGGCAACACCGGTGACTAGGCAACACGGGACAGGCAACACGGTGACTTGGCAACACGGTGACTTGGCAACACCGGTGACTAGGCAACACGTGACTTGGTAACGGTGATAGGACGGCAACACGGTGACTAGGCAACACGGTGACTAGGCAACACGGTACTAGGCAACACGGTGACTAGGCAACACGGTGACTAGGCACACGCGTTGAACTAAGGCAAAGAGAGAGAGAGAGAGAGAGAGAGGTTTCATTTCTCCCAGCCCGCCCCCCAGCATACTGTTTAAGTGCTGTTTACCCATTAGATTTTCCTCTGAGAGGTAATTAAGGGTTGTATCAGAGAAACAGAGTGATGATTTCATTATTGCTCTCCCGGGCTATCCGTTTGCACTGGGATAGCCTCTCTCTCGCTCTCTCTCTCTCTTTTTTCTTCCCAGTGTTTGTGTTTGCATATGAGTGTGGATGGACGGAGGACATCTTTTGACCCAGCCACTGCTCTGAGATCATCAGTGTACGTGGGCTGAGAAAGGGCTTGGTGCATCGATCCGGTAGGCCTCGTTCTTGTTGTTGGATCTTTAAGGATTAAAGTGTGCTCTTTCTACAACTGCTGAGACCTGCAGACCCCAGCAGAAAGACAGACCCCCTGTTAGAGAGACCTCTGAGACCTACAGACCCCCTGTTAGAGAGACCTCTGAGACCTGCAGACCCCAGCAGAAAGACAGACCCCTGTTAGAGAGACCTCTGAGACCTGCAGACCCCAGCAGAAAGACAGACCCCCTGTTAACCTCTTAGTGATCCCTTCACGCGTCAATCCCGTTCAGCGGGATAGATTTGACAACATCCAGTGAAATTGCAGAGCGCCAAATTCAAACTACAGAAATATCAATATTCAACCTTCACGAAAATATAAATGTAACACATCAAAATAAAGCTTAACTTCTTGTTAATCCAGCCGCTGTGTTAGATTTCAAAAAGGCTTTACGGCAAAAGCAGACCATACGATTATCTGAGGACAGCGCACCGCATAATGAAAATCATCTTTCAACTAGGCAGGTGCGACACAAAGTCAGAAATAACAATATAATAAATGCCTTACCTATGAAGATCTTCTTTTTGCATCCCAAATGTCTCAGTGACACAATGAATGGTCGTTTTGTTCGATAAATGACTACAAAGTATCTAATAAGTTACCTGTAAACTTGGTCCAAACATTTCAAACAACGTTCCTAATCCAACCTCAGGTATCCTAAAATGTAAATAATCGATACAATTTAAGACGGGATAATCTGTTTCCAATACCGAAGAAAAATAAAACGGAGCGCGCTGCTGTTCACGCGCACCGAAATAGTAGGGACCTTCAGAGTGACACATGGAATGAATAGCACTACTTCTTAATTTCTCAAAAGAAAAAACATTGACCAATTTCTAAAGACTTTTGACATCTAGTGGAAGCCATAGGAACTACAACCAGGCTCCTAAAAAATAGGGTTTCCCATAGAAAACTATTGGAAAATTCTATGACCTGGATTGTTTCCCTGGATGGTTTGTCCTCGGGGTTTCACCTGCCAAATCAGTTCTGTTATCCTCACAGACATTATTTTAACAGTTTTAGTAACTTTAGAGGGTTTTCTATCCAAATCTACCAATTATATGCATATCCTAGCTTCTGGGCCTGAGTAACAGGCAGTTTACTTTGGGGACGCTTTTCATCCGGACGTCAAAATACTGCCCCTTAGCCTTAAGAAGTTGGGAGAGGGTTGAGTAAATGAGGGGTAGGGAGGGAGGTCGAGTGGGTGAGTGAGGGGGAGAGAGTGAAAGGGGGATAGACAGAGACAGAGACAGAGGAAGATAAAGAGAGGGGGATAGACAGAGAAATGGAGAGACATTTACCTCCCCACCCTCCTCTCTTCTCTCTCTCTCTCTCTCCCTCTCTCCGTCTCTCTCTCTCTCTCTCGTCTCTCTCTCTCTCTCTCTCTCTCGTCTCTCTCTCTCTCTCTCTCTTCTCTCTCTCTTCTCTCTCTCTCTCTCTCTCCGTCTCTCCTCTCTCTCTCTCTCTCTCTCTCTTCTCCTCTCTCTCTCTCTCTCTCTCTCTCTCTCTCTCTCTCTTCTCTCTCTCTCTCTCTCTCCTCTCTCTCTCCCCCTCTCTCTCTCTCTCCACCTCTCTCTCTCTCTCATCTCTCTCTCCACCTCTCTCTCTCTCTCCACCTCCTCTCTCTCTCTCCACCTCTCTCTCTTCTCACTCTCTCACCTCTCCCATCACTGGTAAAAACAACCACAGAGAAAGGTAGTGAGTGTTCAGATGATGGCGGGTCCTTATCTGGGCCAAGCAGACTCTGCTATCTCCATGCCCTCGAGGCAGTAGACGAACTCCGTAACTCTTCAACCTGCCGCCCGCCCAACGCGACAGACACAGCTGAGCGACAGACGCCATTACCAAACGGAGAAGAAGTCTGCCCACGGCGGAATAACCATTAGCGTCCAGTAAAATGTTTAGGGGCCAGGCCCATCCGAGTGACGGAGGCGTACAGACAAAAATGTCAGCCTTGCGTCAAGATGGGGAGTGGCGAAGAGAAAAGGAAGAAGAGAAGATGGGTTGAGGATTGAGGGAGAATGGGATTTTGAGTGGGTGCTTGAGGGAGCGAGCCTTGCTTAAAGCGTGGATGGTCGCTTGTCGGATTGTGAGGTGGAAAGAAACTGACGTGTGTAGTGCACTATAGGTATCTGCGTACCAAATGGCACCTATTCCCTAGAATAGACCAGGGACTGTTCCCTAGATAGACCAGGGCCTGTTCCCTAGATAGACCCAGGGCCTGTTCCCTAGATAGACCCAGGGCCTGTTCCCTAGAATAGACCAGGGCCTGTTCCCTAGATAGACCCAGGGCCTGTTCCTAGATAGACCAGGGCCTGTTCCCTAGATAGAACCCAGGGCCCTGTTCCCTAGATAGACCAGGGCCTGTTTCCCTAGATAGAGACCCAGGGCCTGTTCCCTAGATAGACCCAGGGCCTGTTCCCTAGATAGAGCACCAGGGCCTGTTCCCTAAGAAGACCAGGGCCTGTTCCCTAGAAGACCCACGAGGCCTGTTCCCTAGATAAGACCCAGGGCCTGTTTCCCTAGATAGACCAGGGCCTTTCCCTAGATAGACCAGGGCCTGTTCCCCCTAGATAGACCCAGGCCTGTTCCCTAGATAACCCAGGGCTGTTCCCTAGATAGACCACAGGGCTGTTCCCCTAGACCAGGGCCCTTCCCTAGATAACCAGGGCCTGTTCCTAGATAGACCAGGCCTGTTCCCATAGATAGAACAGGCCGTTCCCTAGATAGACCCAGGGCCTTTCCCTAGATAGACAGAGCCTAGATAGACCAGGGCCTGTATTCCCTAGATAACGTGCCTTATTCCCTAGATAGACAGGCCTGTTCCCTAGATAGACCAGGGCCTGTTCCTAGATAGACCAGGGCCTGTTCCCTAGATAAGACCCAGGGCCTGTTCCCTAGATAAGACCAGGCCTATTCCCTAGATAGACCAGGGCCTATTCCCTAGATAGACCCAGGGCCTATTCACTAGATAGACATGGGACTGTTCCCTCTAGATATTACAGAGCCTAGATAGACCAGGGGCTATTTCCCTAGATAGAACCCAGGGCCTGTTCCCTAGATAGACCCAGGGCCATTCTCTAAGACAGGGCCTAGTTCCCTAATAGACCAGAGCCTAGAATAGACCAGGGCCTATTTCCCTAGATAGACCAGGGCCTATTCCCTAGATAGAGACCCAGGGCCTATTCCTAGATAGACCAGGGCCTGTTCCCTAGATAGACCAGGGCCTGTTCCCTAGATAGACCAGGGGCCTGTTTCCCTAGATAGACCAGGGCCTAGATAGACCGGGGCCCGTTCCCATAGATAGACCGGGGCCCGTTCCTAGATAGACCGGGGCCCGTTCCCTAGATAGAACCCGGGACCCGTTCCCTAAGATAGACCGGGGCCCGTTCCCTAGATAGACCGGGGCCCGTTCCCTAGATAGACCGGGGCCCGTTCCCTAGATAGACCGGGGGCCCGTTCCTTAGACCGGCCCTCCAAGAACCGGGGCCCGTTCCCTAGAGAGACCGGGGCCCGTTCCCTAGAGAGAACCGGGCCCGTTCCCTAGAGAGACCACGGGGCCCGTTCCCTAGAGAGACCAGGGCCCGTTCCCTAGATAGACCAGGGCCGTCCCTAGATAGACCGGGCCCGTTCCCTAGATAGACCAGGGCCCGTTCCCTAGATAGACCAGGGCCGTTCCCTAGATAGACCAGGGCCCGTTCCCTAGATAGACCAGGGCCCGTTCCCTAGATAAACCAGGGCTCCGTTCCCTAGATAGACCAGGGCCCGTTCCTAGATAAAACCAGGGCCCGTTCCCCTAGTAGACCAGTGGCCCGTTTCCCTAATAAACCAGGGCCCGTTCCTAGATAGCGGCAAGGGCCCGTTCCCTAAGATAGACGCAGGGCCGTTCCCTAGATAGACAGGGCCCGTTCCCTAGAATAGACCAGGGCCTGTTCCCTAGATAGACCAGGGCCTGTTCCCTAGATAAGACCAGGGCCCGTTCCTAGATAGACCAGGGCCTGTTCCCTAGATAGACAGGGCCTGTTCCCTAGATAGACCAGGGCCTGTTCCCTAGATAGACCAGGGCCGTTTCCCTCCAGCAGAGACCAGGGCCTGGTTCCCTAGAGAGGAAGCCCAGGGCCTGTTCCTAGATGAGACGGCAGAAGAGGGCCTGTTCCCTAGAGAGACAGGGCCTGTTCCCTAGATAGACCAGGGCCTTTCTAGATAGACGCAGGGCCTATTCCCTAGATAGACCAGGCCTGTTCCCTAAGAGAGAACCAGGGCCTGTTCCCTAGAGAGACCAGGGCCTATTCCTAGATAGACCAGGGCCTGTTCCCTAGATAAGACCCAGGGCCTGTTCCCTAGATAGACCAGGGCCTTTCCCTAGATAGACAGGGCCTGTTCCCTAGCGGCGTACCATATAGATAGACCCAGGGCCTGTGTCCCGATAGAGAAGAACATGCTCCAGGCCTATTCGCCCCTCCATCCCTGCTTCCTCCCCTCCGCAGTAGATGACCACCAGACCCACAGGGTGGTCCCCCGCCCCCGTCCAGAAGAATAAGACCCAGGGCCTGTTC
>NC_036855.1:1278019-1284997 GCF_002910315.2 Salvelinus sp. IW2-2015
AGCCCGTTCCCTAATAGACCAGGCCCGTTCCATAAGACCAGGGCCTGTTCCCTAGATAGACCAGGGCCTGTTCCCTAGATAGACCCAGCCCCTGTTCCCTAGATAGACCAGGGCCTGTTCCCTAGATAGACCAGGCCCTAATAACCAGGCCTGTTCCCTAAGAAGACCAGGGCCTGTTCCCTAGATAGACCAGGGCCTGTTCCCTAGAGAGACCAGGGCCTGTTTCCTAGAGAGACCAGGCCTGTTCCCTAGAAGACCAGGGCCTGTTTCCCCAAGATAGACCAGGGCCTTCCCTAGATAGACCAGGGCCTATTCCCTAGATAGACCAGGGCCTGTTCCCCTAGAGAGACCAGGGCCTGTTTCCTAGAAGACCAGCCTATTCCCTAGATAGACCAGGGCCTTTCCTAGATAGACCAGGCCTGTTTCCCTAGATAGACCAGGCCCTGTTCCCTAGATAGACCAGGGCCTGTTCCCTAGAGAGACCAGGGCCTATTTCCTAGATAGACCAGGGCCTGTTCCCTAGATAGACCAGGGCCTTTCCCTAGATAGACCAGGGCCTATTCCCTAGATAGACCAGGGCCTGTTCCCTAGATAAGACCAGTGATTGTAGTATTTACTGTTGATTGTAGTATTTACTGTTGATTGTAGTATTTACTGTTGATTGTAGTATTTACTGTTGATTGTAGTATTTACTGTAGTGCTTTTGTTGTATAATCTTTGACATAGAAGTGAAGGCTTTCCCGTTCAGTAAACCTACTGGAGAAATAACACATTTTCCATAACCTGTGGGTAGGACAGATAGTTCAGAGCTTCTGCCCTTTTCTGAAACCTGCAGGGAACACAATATATGGTGTATACTTGGCATGTAGGATTATCACTTATGGGCGGCACACTTTGGGATATGGGGAGGGGATTGGGCAGAGTATATGTACATTAAATACTGTATTATTTACTATAGTTAAAAAAAGGTGTAGTATTTTTGCGGACAATACTGTAGTATTTACAATAGTTTTTTTTGTGTGAATAATACTGTAGTATTCTACAGTATTCTATAACATGCTATAGTAAGTACTATACATGATCGAGGGATACTACAGTGTGTAGTATATTATTATTCGAGAGCGAGAGAGAGAGAGAGAACTTCCTGTCATTTTTTAACATCAACAACATTCATCATTACCACCCCACAGAATTCTTTTCAGCTCATTCAGAACACCATTCACAGTACCTTTAATACATCTGAGACAAGGATACAGGCTACTATATAGAAGTCCTTGGCATTACCTCATTTTATGATGTTTACAAACCAGTCGAATGCTTTACATACAGTAAATGGTTTGTACATGTTTACAACCATCTCTCACTCTGTGAGTGGAATAACATTTGTGGCAGTTCCTGCTGCGCGATTAATAACCAACAATGTTTTGTGTCCGACGTCAGTTCAATTACTTGAATTCAATTTAGTTTTTTTTGGGGGGGGGGGTGAGTCCAATGCGCCGTTTCTCTAGAGAGAAATCAAATCATTCATGAGAGAAATCAACTTTAGACCTATGTGGTACGCTGGGCTGAAGGGAGTTGTGGTTTTCATTAAAGTCAACCTAGTTCAGCTCAGAAACGTGGTAATGAACTAGAATGACCATAATCCATTGCGGCAGTTTTTTTCTGGCTTGGACATGGGTCAGAGAGGAAGAGGCGAGCGAGAGGTTTAATGTGTTTCTATTGGCTTATTTTGGACCTGAACTTGTTGGCTGCATTCCCGCCTTTGGAACAACGACTCCCATTGTTGGGGCATGAGCATCTCATCATTATATACAGATCTCTGAACAGATACACTTTTACGCCTGCTACGTTAGGTTAGATACACACAGACCGCACAAAACACAACGATGAGGGACAGAGACAGTTCACGAAAGTGTGCCTTATCTACTTTGAAGAACTAGTAAAATGATTTTGTCAGACAGCTCTGCAGCATACTTAGGCAGGCGAGCTAAATAGGATGACTGAAGACAGTACAGTATGGGGAGAACAGAGATAACATTGTCTGGCTGACTGCTACTGCCTGAGCAGAGATGAGAGGATGACTTTCAACAAAACAAAAAAAGTCATCATATATGTAATATACGATGCTGAAATATTTTATAGTAACTTCCTATTTGTTCACCCAATATGGACCTTTTTATTTATTTAACTAGGCAAGTCAGGTAAGAACAAATTCTTATTTTCAATGACAGCCTAAGAACAGTGGGTTAACTGCCTTGTTCAGGGGCAGAACAACAGATTTTCACCTTGTCATCTCTGGGATTTGATCTTGCAACCTTCCGGTTGCCTTATCTATTACATCCAACACTCTAACCACGAGGCTACCTGCTACCCTGACAGAGACAATGGAATATTTTCAATGTTTTGGCAATTCAATGTTCACTATTTTTGGTTTTGGAATTTACATTAAAAAGCTCAAAAAAGGAATTCTTTAATAATACATTTAATGTTTAAAAAAATTATGAAAATCGAAACAGTGATTTTTTTTTTTTGTAATCGAACCAAAACCGAACCGACCTCAAAAAGCACTAATCGCTCAACACTAGCGGCGGTCTTGTCAGAAGTGCCTCCTGATTGTTTAGGGGAGGAAGCAATTAGCGACTTTTAAGAGAGCCAAGAGATGCTCTGGGGTGGCCGATCTCTGTCTCTCTCTCTCTCTCTGCCTCTCTCTCTCTGCCTCTCTCTCTCTGCCTCTCTCTCTCTGCCTCACTCTCTCTGCCTCTCTCTCTCTGTCTCTCTCTCTCTGTCTCTCTCTCTGTCTCTCTCTCTGTCTCTCGCTCTCTCCACTTTAAATAGTCAGGGAAATAACCTCTGCATTATGCTAATGAAGTGTAATTCTGCATATCTTTACCTGAGTTCCACTATCATGATTATTTACTGTGGTAGGTGAGTGGGGGTTAGCTTAGTGTTTCTGGCCATGTCCTATTAGCCATGCACTGAGGAGGGAGTTAGCAGTGATTGAAGTGATTTTGGGTCAGCTAAAAAAATACTACAGTTTACTATATAATACTACACTACTTACTAAAGAATTCTGTAGTAAACTGTAATTTACTGTAGAATACTATATTACACACTGTAGTATCCCTTGGTTATGTGTATTACTTACTATAGAATGTTGTAGTATGTTGTAGACTACTATAGTAGTAAATACAACAGTATTATCCGCAAAAAAAACACTGTAGTAAATACTAACTAAAATGTCCGCAAAAACACTAGTAAATACTACATATCCCAATTTGTGCCACCCATAACTGAGAAACCTACATGCCAAGTATAGACCATATTGTGCTCTATTCAGAATATCCATTCAGTCTACCCACCTACACACTTTTATGCCAAAGATCATGACACAAAACCACTACAGTAAATACTGCAGTATACAAGAATCCGCAAAAAACACTACATTTAATTACTATAGTATATTCTACAATTTTCTTTCACTATAGTATATATACACTATAGTAAACTGTAAATACTACAGCAGTCAAAAAGCAAGCAAGAATTGCCTAGCAAACAAGGCTTGCCTAGTTAAATAAAGGTTAAACAATTGTTTAAATAAATCAATATTAAGAGCTGCAGATCGGGTCTGCCTCTCACGGTCACTGCTCCTTTCATCTGGTGAGACTGACCAGAGAGAGGGGACACCGTCTTCCAACTCGAGTCACACCGCATTGGCCTCAAGCATAAATTCATATTGTTCCTATGACCAGAGAAAGTGAAATATTCCTTGATATTAAAACAGACACGAGAGCTGCCAGTAATAGTAAAAACGCAGGGCTATGGAAACACTTGGCTACTCATTCATTGCAGCTTCAGCGCGAGTGGAAGTAGAAGCCATTTTATGTTTTGTAATAGTGTTGAATAAAAACAGTGTTTTTAAAACTTAGACATTAATTCTTTGCTGTATTCTTTGACAGTCTCTCGCTGGTCGTGGTTTTGAGAGCTCTGAAATCTGAGTTTGCTATCAAACTGAGCTGTCCACAGACTGAGCTGTCCACAGACTGAGCTGTCCACAGACTGAGCTGTCCACAGACTGAGCTGTCCACAGACTGAGCTGTCCACAGACTGAGCTGTCCACAGACTGAGCTGTGCACAGACAGCTATCCACAGACTGGGCTATCCGATTTAGCCACAGATCTCCCGGTCCTCTGGGTAGGCAGAGTTTGTATTTTTCAGACAAAGTAATACCTTGAAGATCGCGCTGACCGGTTGGTGACCACTGTACTACAGTATCCAAAAATACTACAGTGAATACTATAGTGTATAAATACACTAATACTACAGTATTTAGACCATAGTATAATATAGCATGTTTTTCAATGTCCCTCTGCTCAGGGTGTTGGTGGAGGAGGAGGGGGAGGCGTCCCACCTGCCCTGTGCTCTGAGGCATGAGAATCATGTTGTTCTTGGTTCTTGGCCGTAAAGGCGGCGCTGGTTGTCCTGGCGCCAGTTCCCCGGGGTCGAGACAGTTGACCTCTACTCCATCAGTGGGGGTATGCTGATGGATCTCTCTCCACCGCCAAGTGGACGGCGATCGGGGAGAGGGGAGGGTGGGGCACGACGCTCATTAGTGCCCCGCTCCGGAGGCGATTATTTATCGCCGTGGTGCCCGTCCTGCCGAGTCACGGCACCCGTGGCCATCCGCCCACGTATCTCCTCCGTCATTCATACGCCCCCATGCTGTACCCTCCCACTACCCCGATGCTTTACCGGTGACCTTGTGTGTACGCTGCTGCCAGTGGTGGCTGGTGAGAATGCAGAAGAGAGGGGAAGATAAGGAGGGAGGAATTCTTGGTGTAAGATCACACAACTTTCTCGCTTCACTCACATAAACTTTCCCTGTACATGGCAGACAGACAGACAGGCCGGCCGGCAGACAGACAGACAGGCCGGCAGTCTGTCTAGGGTTGACTTCTCTACCAAATTACCCATAAATAGTCTGTCATATAATAAAAGCATCACATCACTTTCAAACACGAAGCCCACACATTTACTCGTACTGTATCTGTTTGCATGTGTTGATTTTTGTGGCACATTCATGTCCATTCATCCTCATTTTCTTAACCAATCCCTTAGCCAACCCCGATGAACATTCACATTGCGTCCCAAATGGCAGCCTATTTGCTATATTGTGCACTACGTTTGACCACAGGCCCTGGTCTATCTAGGGAATAGGCCCTGGTCTATCTAGGGAATAGGCCCTGGTCTATCTAGGGAACAGGCCCTGGTCTATCTAGGGAATAGGCCCTGGTCTATCTAGGGAATAGGCCCTGGTCTATCTAGGGAACAGGCCCTGGTCTATCTAGGGAACAGGCCCTGGTCTATCTAGGGAACAGGCCCTGGTCTATCTAGGGAACAGGTGGGTTTAGTTCATTGGTTTAGTTCATTGGTTTAGTTCTTGGGTTTAGTTCTTTGTTTTATTTCATTGGTTTAGTTAATTGGTTTAGTTCTTGGTTTAGTTCATTGGGTTTAGTTCATTGGTTTAGTTCATTGGTTTAGTTCATTGGTTTAGTTCATTGGTTTAGTTCATTGGTTTTAGTTCATTGGTTTAGTTCATTGGTTTAGTTTATTGGGTTAGTTATTGGTTTAGTTCATTGGGTTTAGTTCATTGGTTTAGTTCATTGGGTTTAGTTCATTGGGTTTAGTTCATTGGTTTAGTTCATTGGTTTAGTTCATTTGGGTTTAGTTCATTGGGTTTAGTTCATTGGTTTAGTTCATTGGTTTAGTTTATTGGGTTTAGTTCATTGGTTTAGTTCATTGGTTTAGTTCATTGGTTTAGTTCATTGGTTTAGTTCATTGGTGAAAATTAGATGAAGAGTGGCCATTTCGATGCAGATGTTCTTTCTGTAATCAGTTGGTTTACACTGAGCGAGACAAGCTTTGTGTGGTTGGCTCTTTGCTTCGCCACTTGATGTCGTTTGTTCCAGCCTGCCAGAACACATTATAATGGGCCGAACAAGGCCATCGTCCTAGACTGGGCTTACAGTGGGCCCAAGAGAGCTGGAGAGAGGAAGCGAGAAAAAAGGGAGGAGAGGACCGACATGAAAAGATATATAGCACGTCGGTCCTCTCCTCCCCTTTCTCTCACTTCCTCTCTCCAGTCTATAAATACTTTATTATAAACTGGGTGGTTCCAGCCCTGAATGCTGATTGGCTGACACCCGTGGTATATCAGACCGTATACCACGGGTATGACAAAACATTTATTTTTACTGCTCTAATTACGTTGGTACCAGTTTATAATACTAATAAGGCACCTCGGGGGTTTTTGGTATATGGCTAATATACCATGGCTAAGGGCTGTATCCAGGCACTCTGGCTTGCGTCTTGCCTAAGAAAGCCCTTAGCAGTGGTATATTTGCCATATACCACCACTCCTCTGGCCTTATTCACTGTAGCATACTATATATTAAACACTGTAGTGTTTCTTTTTTACAGTATTTACTTTAGTATTTACAGTTAACTATAGTATAAATACTGTAGGAAAATACAAATGTAGTATATACTATAGTAATTAATGTAATGTTTTTGATGCTACCATTCACCATGATTGTAGTATATTTACTGTTGATTGTAGTATTTACTGTTGATTGTAGTATTTACTGTTGATTGTAGTATTTTATTGATTGTAGTATTTACTGTTGATGTGTATTTATGTTGATTGTAGTATTTACTGTTGTTGTAGTATTTACTGTTGATTGTAGTATTTATGTTGATGTAGTATTTACTGTTGATTGTAGTATTTACTGTTGATTGTAGTATTTATGTAGTGCTTTTGTTGTATAATCTTTGACATAGAAGTGAAGGCTTTCCCGTTCAGTAAACCTACTGGAGAAATAACATTTTCCATAACCTGTGGGTAGGACAGATAGTTCAGAGCTTCTGCCCTTTTCTGAAACCTGCAGGGAACACAATATATGGTGTATATTGGCATGTAGG
>NC_036855.1:1286708-1289213 GCF_002910315.2 Salvelinus sp. IW2-2015
GTGTACTGTAAACTGACTGTAGCGTGTAGCGTGTACTGTATACCAACTGTAGCGTGTAGCGCGTACTGTATACCGACTGTAGCGTGTACCGTATACTGTATACTGACCTCAGCGTGTACTGTATACTGTATACTGACCTCAGCGTGTACTGTATACCAACTGTAGCGTGTAGCGTGTACTGTATACTGACTGTAGCATGTAGCGCGTACTGTATACTGACTGTAGCGTGTAGCGTGTACTGTATACTGACCTCAGCGTGTACTGTATACTGACTGTAGCGTGTACTGTATACTGACTGTAGCGTGTACTGTATACTGACTGTAGCGTGTACTGTATACTGACTGTAGCGTGTAGCGTGTACTGTATACTGACTGTAGCGTGTAGCGTGTACTGTATACCAGCTGTAGCGTGTACTGTCTACTGACTGTAGCGTGTAGCATGTACTGTATACCAACTGTAGTGTGTAGCGTGTACTGTATACTAACTGTAGTGTGTACTGTCTACTGACTGTAGCGTGTACTGTATACTGACCTCAGAAGGCTTAGCTTACATGTCTCTGGTATGGTTTTATATTTAATATATGCAACATGTCTGTTATGTCTAAATGTTAACCACCCATATAAATCAGATATTACAAGAATCTTCTGTGAATCTTGTGTTTGCTATCAGATATTTTACTGACAAGATCCAGGTAGAACATATAAGAGTCTTATTCTATATCTTTTCCAAATGGGACACACTGTCTTCCTGGACAAAGTCCATACTAAAGTCTCTCATCCTATCATCTGTCTTGGCCCTTAAAACACTCTCTGTTCCCACGTCCAACTCTAGTAAACTGAATCTCTCACGTGATTGGTCCACTTTAGTTTAAGTGACCGTATTTAAACTTGTCATTGACTTAAGAGATATGCAGACAAATACAGTCTGAATCTTGAGATGGAACAAATCTTTGTCGGATTATGGCTAAATTAACTTAATCTAAAATGGATACACTGAAGAATTGCCTCTAAAAGCCAACAGAAATAAATGTAACATTCCAGCTAGATTGACTAACAGGAGCGTCCCTTCGCCCAGACCACTCCAGATTTATCCAGTCATTCTCTGTCATTATTGTGGGGCGGTGAGAGTAGCTGACTAAACTGCAGAACCAGAATGTGACAAAGCCACAACTGGCATCAAGGCATTGGTTTAGTTCATTGGTTTAGTTCATTGGGTTACACGCTACACGCACAGTCAGTAATTACAGTACACGCACACACGCTACAGTCAGTTTAAGTACACGCTACACGCTACAGTCAGTATAAGTAACGGCTACATGCTACAGTCAGTATACAGTACACGCTCACAGTCAGTCATAACAGTACACGCTACAGTAGTAACATAACGCTACAGTCAGTATACAGTACACGCTACAGTCGTATACAGTCACGCTACACGTCAGTATACAGTACACACCGCCCCTACAGTCCCCCAGTTTACAGTACACGCTACACACTGAGGTCAGTATACAGTAAACGCTACACACTAGTCAGTATACAGTACACGCTACACTGATCAGTATACAGTAACCGCTAACACCTGACGGTCAGTATACAATACACGCTAAATGAGGTAGTATACAGTACACCGCTACACACTGAGGTCAGTATACAGTACACGCTACACGCTACAGTCAGTATGCAGTAGCGCTACGCTACAGTCAGTAACAGTACACGCTACAAGCTACAGTATGGTAACAGTACACGCTGAGTAGTATACAGTATACAGTACACGCTGAGGTCAGTATACAGTATACGACACGCTCGCGGTATACATACGCCTACACGCTACAGTTGTATAGTACACGTCTACACGCTACAGTCAGTTTACAGTACCATGCTACAGCTAAGTAGTTACAGTACAGCTACACGCTACATGTCAGTATTACAGTACCGCTACACGCTACAGCTCAGTACTACAGTACACGCTACACGCTAGACACTGCTCCAGTATACACAAGTACACCGCTACAGTCAGTAACTACACGTACACGCTACAGTCAGTATAAGTACACGCTACAGTCAGTATACAGTACACCTACGTCATAACAGTACACGCATATAGACAGTACCACGCTACAGTCAGTATACAGAACGCTACAGTCAGTATCACGTACACGCTACACACTGAGGTCATAACAGTAACGTACATATCAGTATACTACCGCTACACACTGACTCAGGTATACAGTAACACGCTACACTGAGGTCAGTATACAGTACACGCTACACACTGAGTCAGTATACAGTACGCACACCTGAGGTCGATACACTACACGCTAACACTGAGGTCAGTAACAGTACACGTACACACTGAGGTCAGTTATAGACAGTACACGCTACACACTGAGGTCAGTATACAGTACACGCTACACACCGAAAGTCAAAAGCACCTGTTGCATGTATTGTATAAAAAAACATACAGAGACACACATTTCAAAGCTCTGGCATACCACTGTCGGACGTA
>NC_036855.1:1289505-1291938 GCF_002910315.2 Salvelinus sp. IW2-2015
GAGGTAGGATTATAGAAGAGGAGTAGATTAGAGAAGAGAGTAGGTTAGAGAAGATGAGTAGATTAGAGAAAATAGATTAGAGAAGAAGAAGAGGATTAAAGAAGAGGAGTAGGAGAGGAGTACAGTAGAGAAGTGGAGTAGGAGAGGAGTAGAGAAGAGGAGTAGCAGAGGAGAGAGTAGAGAAGAGGGGTAGGAAGAGGAGTAGAGTAGAGAAGTGGAGTAGGAGAGGAGTAGAGAAGAGGGTAGGGAGGGGAGTAAAGAAGAGAGTAAAGAAAGAGGAGTTAGATTAGAGAAGAGGGGTAGGAAGAGGAAGAGAGTAGAGAAGAGGAGTAAGAATAGAGTAAGAAGAAAGTAGATTAGAGAAGAGGGGTAGGAAGTGGAAGAGAGTATAGGAGTTAAAGAAGAGGAGTAAAGAGAGGAGAGTAGATTAGAGAAGAGGGGTAGGAAAGAGGAGAGAGTAGAGAAGAAGGGGAGAAGAGGAGGAGAGGTAGAGAAGAGAAGAGGGGTAGTAAGAGGAGGAGAAGTAGAAGAAAAGGGTAGGAGAAGTAGATTAGAGAGAGGGGGTAGGAAAGAGGAGTAAAGAAGAGGAGTGAGTAGATAGAGAAGAGGGGTAGGAAGAGAAGTAGATTAGAAGAAGAGGGGTAGGAAGAGGAGGAGAGAGTGGAGAGAAACGGTAGGAAGAGGAGGAAAGTAGAGAAACTGTAGGAAGAGGAGAGAAGAGGAGTAGAGAAGAAAGAGGTAGGAAGAGGAGGAGAGTAGAGAAGAGGGGTAGGAAGAGAGGAGAGTAGAGAAGAGGGGTTAGAAGAGAGAGGAGGAGAGAGGAGGTAAGAAGAGAAAGGGTAGGTATTCTGATGCTACCATTCACCATGATATTCTGATGCTACCATTCACCATGCTATTCTGATGCTACCATTCACAATGCTATTCTCCCCTTTCACTTGCTTTCTCAAACACTTTCTCGAGGTACTTGATTCCATCTGTCTCTCCCTCTTTCTTATCCCTCACTCTCTCTTTCTACCTGTCACACACATGCGCTTTTTGTGCATTTTCCTCTCTCTCTTTTTACTCTATTTATCCTCTCTATCTCTATCATTTCTTTATCCTCTCTTTATCCCCTCTCTCTCTCATTATCCCCTCTATCTCTTTATCCCCTCTATATTGTTATCCTCTTTATTCCCTATATCTCTCTATCCTCTCTTTATCCTCTCTCTCTTTATCCCCTCTATCTCTCTCTCTTTATCCTCTCTTTATCCCCCATATCTCTTTATCCTCACTTTATCCCCTCTATCTCTTTATCATCTCTATCCTCTCTATATCCTCTCTCTCTTTATCCCCTCTATCTCTCTCCCTTTATCCCCTCTATCTCTCTCTCTTTATCCTCTCTTTACCCTCTCATTATCCCCTCTATCACTTTATCCCCTCTATCTCTTTATCCTCCCTTTATCCCCTCTATCTCTTTATCCTCTCTTTACCCCCTCATTATCCTCTTTATCCTCACTTTATCCCCTCTATCTCTATTTCCATGTCCTTTTTTATCCTTTTTTCACCATGTCTTGAGGTCTTTTGATGCAGACATTGACTCATTCATGCCAGATAAAGATGGGCCCTTAATTTTTTATTATTTAAGCCAACATATAAAAAAACATGACAATTGCTATAATGAAAATACAATATTTGTATATACATTTTCAGGAATGAGTTTCCATGATTATGGTTGGCAGCACCTCCTACTGGACAGTTGATTTAACTACAGCTATGACTTTGGTCTCTCATCCAGGGTTTTAACCAAGCACCAGCATTGCTTAGCTTTGATATTTGTCACTGACTACTACCAATGTTCTATAGTGAAAAAGATTGTTGAGAGATCTTCACTTAGTTAATATCTAAATAGATTCACTGCTGCTATCAAAGTAATTCCTCCCTCCTCCTGGATTCCTCCTCCTCCTCTTCTGTCCTCTCCCTAAATACATTCATGGCTGCTATCGGTCATTCCTCCTCCTGTCCTCCTCCTCTTCCTACCCCTCTTCTCTACTCTCCTCCTCTTCCTTTAGCATGGTGAATGTGATCACAGAATATCATGGTGAAATGCGATTTAAAGCATCAAGATAGCATGTGTGAATGGTAGAATCAGAATAGCATGGTGAATGGTAGCATCAGAATACATGGTGAATGGTAGCATCAGAATTCATGGTGAATGGTAGGCATCAGAATAGCATGGTGAATGGTAGCATCAGAATAGCATGGTGAATGGTAGCATCAGAATAGCATGTTGAATGGTAGCATCAGAATAGCATGGTGAATGGTAGCATCAAGAATATCATGGTGAATGGTAGCATCAAGAGATAGAGTCATGGTGAATGGTAGCATCAGAATTAATCTCTCTCCCGCCCCCCCAACCCCCCCACACCAGAAAACAACAACAAGAACGGAGGA
>NC_036855.1:1292069-1340208 GCF_002910315.2 Salvelinus sp. IW2-2015
ATGGTGAAGTGGTAGCATCAGAACAGCATGGTGAATGGTAGCATCATAATATCATGGTGAATGGTAGCATCAGAATATCATGTGAATGGTAGCATCAACATATCATGGTGAATGGTAGCATCAGAATATCATAGTGAATGGTAGCATCAAAATAGCATGGTGAATGGTAGCATCAGAATAGCATGGTGAAGGTAGCATCAGAATATCATGGTGAAAAGTAGCATCAACATATCATGGTGAATGGTAGCATCAGAATATCATGGTGAATGGTAGCATCAGAATAGCATGGGAATGGAGCATCAGAATAACTGGTGAATGGTAGCATCGGAATAGCATGGGGAATGGCTAGATCAGAATAGCATGGTGAATGGTAGCATCAGAATAGCATGGTGAATGGTAGCATCAGAATATCATGGTGAATGGTAGCATCAGAATAGCATGGTAAATGTAGCGATCAGAATAGCATGGTGAATGGTAGCATCAGAATAGCATGGTGAATGTGTAGCATCAGAATAGCATGGTGGAATGGTAGCATCAGAATAGCATGGTGAATGATAGCATCAGAATATCATGGTGAATGGGAGCATCAGAATAGCAATGGTGAATGGTAGCATCCAGAATAGCATGGTGAATGGTAGCATCAGAAATAACATGGTGAATTAGTAGCATCACAGAAAGCGTGACTCTCCTACACATCTCCTCTCTCAACTGGGTCATTATCTCATTAAGACATTGATGATAATGATCACCCTCATTACCCCTCGGCTCCACAGACGCTAATCTGGTGGGAAATGTCTCCCTGATTGCCACCACCTTACACCCAAACATGACTTATAGACCCAGCCGTCACACACATGCACGCCATACCACGCACGCACACACACAAAAACACAGACCTCTCTCGTCAATTATGACTTATAGACTCAGACGTCAAGCACACGCACACGCACAAAAACACAGACCTCTCTGTCAATTATGACTTATAGACCAGACGTCAAGCACGACCACAACGCACACACTCACATGCCTCTTCGTCAATTATTAAACACTAAATTAAACACGTTAAACATTAAACACGCACACGCACACACTCGCACACTTACACAGATAGATTCCCTTGAGACACAGAGACCCATAGACTCAAAGACTACTATGAAGGGAGATACATATACCGACTGTACATTCACTTTAAAGAGGATAATAAACAACATAGCCACGTCGCTTTGTTGTTGTCAACATAGCCACGTCGCTTTGTCTGTCAACATAGCCACGTCGCTTTGTCTGTCAACATAGCCACGTCGCTTTGTCTGTCAACATAGCCACGTCGGCTTTGCTCTGTCAACATAGCCACGTCGCTTTCTTGTCACATAGCACCCACGTCGCTTTGTCTGTCAACATAGCCACGTCGCTTTGTCTGTCAACATAGCCACGTCGCTTTGTCTGTCACATAGCCACGTCGCTTTGTCTGTCAACATAGCCACGTCCGCTTTGTCTGTCAACATAGCCACGTCGCTTTGTCTGTCAACATAGCCACCGTCGCTTTGTCTGTCAACATAGCCACGTCAGCTTTGCTGTCACATAGCCACGTCGCTTTTCTGTCAACATAGCCACGTCGCTTTGTCTGTCAACATAGCCACGTCGCTTTGTCTGTCAACATAGCCACGTCGCTTTGTCTGTCACATAGCCACGTCGCTTTGTCTGTCAACATAGGGCCACGTCGCTTTGTCTGTCAACTAGCCACGTCGCTTTGTCTGTCAACATAGCCACGTCGCTTTGTCTGTCAACCATAGCCACGTCGCTTTGTCTGTCAACATAGCCACGTCGCTTTGTCTGTTCAACATAGCCACGTCGCTTTGGTCTGTCAACATAGCCACGTCGCTTTCTCTGTCAACATAGCCACGTCGCTTTGTCTGTCAACATAGCCACGTCGCTTTGTCTGGTCAACATAGCCACGTCGCTTTCTCTGTCAACATAGCCACGTCGCTTTGTCTGTCAACATGCCACGTCGCTTTGTCTGTTCAACATAGCCACGTCGCTTTGTCTGTCAACATAGCCATGTCGCTTTGTCTGTCAACATAGCCACGTCGCTTTGGTCTGTCAACATCAGCCACGTCGCTTTCTCTGTCAACATAGCCACGTCGCCTTTGTCTGTCAAACATAGCCACGTCACTTTCTCTGTCAACATAGCCACAGAGAACAGGGACACCCTGATTTAGACCTGGATCAGTCCCTGAGTTAGACCTGGATCAGTCCCTGAGTTAGACCTGGGCCAGTCCCTGATTTAGACCTAGATCAGTTCCTGATTTAGACCTGGATCAGTCCCTGAGTTAGTCCTGGGTCAGGGATTGATTGAGTTTGAATGCTATACAACAACATTTTACCACCCCGAACCACCATTGTGTTTAGTACTATAATTTGACACAAGACAAAGATAAGATTATCTTAATTTGTTTTCCTTCACATTTGCTCATAGCTCACAGACTTATTAACTAGTCAAATGTTTGCACTTCTCAACAGAAGTATAACTGGGCTATACATTCTCCAAAATATCACACACACACACACCACTTGTTACTTTCTGTAGTTAGATCATAAATCCAGACTCTAGACAACAAATTGGATGGAAACATTTCAAAGTGAAGGAATGTGAACCCATAACATTRACAGGCGCAAAGTGCGTGCCTGTTAAAAACTGCGTTGGACAGACTGTGCCCTTCACGGTGAACTTTAGAGCTGGAATAAGCAACAGTGTTATCCCCAGATCCCTTTTACTGCAGTACAAATGCCAGGAGGATGCAGTGGTGTGTGTGTGTGGTTATCATTTGTGGGGAGTAAGGAGAAGCTCACAAACCACTCTTACGGATATCCCGTTTGTCTCTCAAACAGCAATATTGAAATTGGGACCCACATTTATGTCCACAACACTCATAATATATGTTTTTTTTTCTCCATATTTTTATTAAGGATAGAAGAAAATGAAGAGTCTTTGTTTGGGCTTGTTGTTGCTTTTTATATATTATTTTAATATTTTTTGTTTTATGATGTTAAGTGTGTGACATGAAATGCACCTGTACCACTGAGGTGGTGCGTCTGGTATCTAGAGTGGGCAGACTTTGCAATACTGGTGTGCAGTTTTTTAAAGAAGTGTGTGTGTGTGTGTGTGTGTGTGTCTGCGTGTTGTACAAGAGGCAGCCCGTACGATGGAGATAATTCACGGATGAAACATTTGTAGGCCTCAGACTATATTACATATGCATGGAAATGTTCCGGGGCGGAGCTGAGCAGACATTCTCTTATTTTCCTCTGTCGCAGGCGCATTTACAGAGAGAGTGAAGTCATGTCTGTTTATGGAGAGAGTGAAGGCATGTCTGTTTAGTCTCAAGTGTAATTCCCGTTCTATAGTATTTGGTGAATAAGCTGTACTGAATAACTGTACAATTCCCCTTTCATTTAACGAATGGAGTGTATTATCCTGGAAGGGTTCTGTTGTTAGATCGGAAATAGGGAATGCAACCCGCTGGAGAGAGATGGTTTTTCCCACAGTGCACTGAAACAGTCAATTGGATCATTCATTGTCTACACAGTAAAGGTGGCATATCAGCAAATCTCTGATTACGTTGTGTTGTTTGCTCTTGTTCATTCACATATTTACATTGAGTGCATTGAACCCGTGAACACACACACACAGGACTTTTTGGGGACCAAAAATTGATTTCCATTCAAAATCCTATTTTCCCTAAGCGCTAACCCTAACCTTAACTTGAACTTGAACTCTAACCTTAATCCTATTTCTAACCCTAAACCCCTAAGCCTAAAATAGCCTTTTTACAAGTGAGGACCGGCAAAATGTCCTCACTTCTCTGAATTTTAGTTGGTTTACCATTCTTGTGAGGATTTCTGGTACTCACAAGTATAGTTAAACGTGTATACACACACCACAACAAAACACCACACCACAACACAAAGGACACAGATTTGGTGGAGGAGAAAAAATGGATCAAGTCTGTGCCTGTGGAGGTTAGCCTGTGGAGGTTAGCCTGTGGAGGTTAGCCTGTGGAGGTTAGCCTGTGGAGGTTAGCCTGTGGAGGTTAGCCTGTGGAGGTGGTCAGTCCCTGATTTAGGCTGGATCAGTCCCTGATTAGACTGGATCAGTCCCTGAGTTAGACCTGGATCAGTCCCTGAGTTAGACCTGGATCAGTCCCTGAGTTAGACCTGGATCAGTCCCTGAGTTAGACCTGGATCAGTCCCTGAGTTAGACCTGGATCAGTCCCTGAGTTAGACCTGGATCAGTCCTGAGTTAGACCTGGATCAGTCCCTGAGTTTAGACTTGGGTCAGTCCCTGATTTAGACCTGGGTCAGTCCCTGATTTAGTCAGTCCCTGATTTAGACCTAGATCAGTTCCTGATTTAGACCTGGGTCAGTCCCAGGCATTTGGAAATTGCTCCCAAGGATGAACCAGACTTGTGGAGGTCTAACAATTTTTTTTCTGAGGTCTTGGCTGATTTCTTTTGATTTTCCCATGATGTCAAGCAAGGAGGCACTGAGTTTGAAGGTAGGCCTTGAAATACATCCACAGGTACACCTCCAATTGTCTCAAATTATGTCAATTAGCCTATCAGAAGCTTTTAAAGCCATGACATCATTTTCTGGAATTTTCCAAGCTGTTTAAAGGCACAGTCAACTTAGTGTATGTAAACTTCCGACCAACTGGAATTGTGATACAGTGAATTATAAGTGAAATAATCAGTCTGTAAACAATTATTGGAACAATGACTTGTGTCATGCACAAAGTAGATGTCCTAACCGACTCCTAACCGACAAAACTATAGTTTGTTAACAATACATTTGTGGAGTGGTTGAAAAATTAGTTTTAATGACTCCAGCCTAAGTGTATGTAAACTTCTGACTTCAACTGTACGTCGTACCCAGTCGTACAATAGCATGCGAATTGGATGACTTAACTTATCACGTCTTGGAGGATGTATAGTATTATATGTATTTCTCTGTGACCAGGTTGCTTGTTGCATAGTAACAACAAAGGAGAATTATGGGGAGAATTCACATTGGTGATTAGAACTAAAACAACAAAGGTTAAGGGAATTTACATAGCAGGTTAGGTGAATTTACATAGCAGGTTAGGGGAATTCACATAGCAGGTTAGGAGAATTTACATAGCAGGCTAGGGGAATTCACATAGCAGGTTAAGGGAATTTACATAGCAGGTTAAGGGAATTTACATAGCAGGTTAGGGGAATTTACATAGCAGGTTAGGGGAATTTACATAGCAGGTTAGGGGAATTTACATAGCAGGCTAGGGGAATTCACATAGCAGGTTAGGGGAATTGGGTTAAGTTGAGTTAAGGGTTAGGGGAAGGGTTAGCTAAAATGCTACAGTTGTCCCTGATGAAACTCGAACATTGGAACCTGATGATTTGCTAGAAGGCCCACCCATCCTCCCTCCCTACTTTAATGTCTGTCTATAGTAACTAAACCATTAGTAGGTATCATACACTTGGAGGTGCTCAGAAATATGTAAAGTATGTTTCGTATGTCTGTGAGGCCAGGCTGCATGATTTATTTAGTCATGAAGGGATCCTTTGTTCCGTCATTTTATCTGGTGCATAAAAGCCTTGTCCTCATTCAGACTGTTCCTGAATCCCCCGCTAGGGGTCGCTATCACTCCTCAGGTATGAGCTGACAACCCGTTTGAAAGTTGTGGGAAGTCCTCAGACCAGAGAGATGGAGGAGCATTTGCAATTCAATAAGTCACAATGTTATTTCTCAGCTTTTAAAACATTCAGCTGACAATGGAAACCAGTGTATGAAATATCGTCCGAGTCTAGGAACAAAATAATCTTTTAATTTTCTTTTGCCCGTGTCCTTTAATTGAACGTGTTTGATCAGTTTGATCAAGTGAATCGTAGAGTAGGCTACAGTAGAGTATCACATATTTTATTGTACAAGCAGCCTCATGCAATCAGCTGATAGATGCATCTATCGATTACACTGTAAACAGGTGTTACAGTGTTTTAGGCATGAATAATCGCCGACAGTTTTACTGTTCTTGTAAACACGGTAGACTAAGACTATAGCCTACTTAAAGGTTTCGCTTGCATCAGACACAGTTTATCTACCTCACGCCCACGTTTATCAGAATAAAAGCCTAACAATATTAACCATCCATATTTGATATTTAATGAATTCATTATATATATTATTATAATTATTTTTGWATCTGTCTAAACTCACTCCAGTGTMTATTATAGACATGAGGAACGCGTCATAGGTCTCTCCTTTTTCGAGTCCCGCGTGACAATGTCCTCACATTCCAGTTTCTATTTGTTTGGGGAACATTTCTAACATTTGATTGGCTATCTCCGACCCTGCATCCTCGTTCACCTGCTTCCTCGAAAACCAACTATTGGCTCACCAATGTGTCACTATCATCCCGCCTCTAAACTGTCCCTCGCATCTTGTAGAAGCATCAATTGTAGCCTTCTCTTTCCTCTCTTCCACACCGCAGAAAGTACACACTTGAAGTTTAATCGCAGATACAAGAGATACGAGGGATGAGAGCTCGAGCGCAGCCGCACAGAAGCGAGGGTGGAACGTCGCCGACGGGGTCTAACCGGTCCAGAACAACTCGGAGCTTTTAAGCTATTTGCGTGGAAGGGTGGATTTAATCAACGTGGATCACTGAAAAGCCTGCACTGAGTTTGAACAGTACTCGCCGCTTGTTTTTAAACTTTCGGGAAAAGGGTGAATATCAGAAAGCTAACGGAAAAGGGTTGGGAAAAGGAGTGCAGTCGGAACARTGGCTACGGGGTTCTACCAGTTTTGGGATGTAGCCAGTTGAATCGGAATGCGTTGTATTTTTGAGGACAAGGTTTTTAGTATAACTGTCGACACGGGTGCAGTTAAATAGGCTACACGGGACAAAAGGAGTGCATTTAACCCGAGATTATGACACTAATGGGACATTAATATTTTGCATCAGAACAAGTAATTACATCCCTTCATCTGAACTGTTCGAGCAGAGAATACTTCGTCAACATGGACACATTACGGATTGCAATGCGAGACGCGTCTCTGGTTTATTCAATGCTTCTTTTGACTTCTTTTTGGAAAGGTAAGAACCCATAGAGGAAAACTTTTGTTCTAGAATAAGTTTGTCTACATATGCACTGTTTTCACGATTTACACAAAATGAATTAGAATTGTGTGGCAGCTATGCATTCTACAACTGCGCACTGTCATTTGCGTGCTCCCATTAGGCTATAATTATTGATGTATTTGATAGCCTATTTACATGACATATCATTAACATATTTGGGAATCATTTGTAGATTCACATGTAGAAATAGCCAGATTGACACTTTTACAGTATTTAAAAAAAACTTTACTTGACTCCTGTTGATTCAGAATAGTGTGTGTGTGTGTGTGTGTGTGTGTGTGTGTGTGGAAATGACGATCATGATATAATGTAACCTACACCAGAGACGTGAAACACAGGATAATGTCCAGAACAACCAATTATTTCGAACGGAACATTTCATTTTAGGCCTATTTAAAACCAATTAAAATAGGCCCATGACAAATCACTCTGGATTTTTCTGTTACATTGGTTTGGGTTAACAGCGTTTATTCTCTTCTTTTTAAGTCATTAAATTTAGCATGAACAATGGCCATGCGTCGTATGCTATTTTCTCACGTTGTTTTTGAAGCAGTGAACTCACATATAAAATGCATTTAAAAAAGCCTATAATCGTCATTGATAAATGATAAAATGATTGGAACCTTATTTAGTTTGCCGGATTGAGAACTATTTCATGAGTAGCCTATGGACAATTGTGACACAAATGTTGCTCTGCATTGCTTACTAAATCACATGACGGATTGTTATCGTTTTTCGGGATAGTTTACGTACATAAATTAATTCCAACTTGACCACAGGCCGTACATTGATTGCGTTTAATTTGTCACAATTGTGCAAAATGTTTGACATGTGCACGGTAAATGGCTCAGACCGTTGACAGTTGTGCGATGGAGAGGCCAGAGTGTAGGACAGCCTTTGTCCCGGCTTTGAAAAGTAACTGGAGCAACAATGACTCTGAACAGCTGTGGCGGAGTATCGGTTTATTAACACGCTTGAAGAACAGCCTGGTTAAGTCTACCCCATTGTTTTTTATTAGTCTGACCTAGGCTTGTCAACATGACTGTAGTCGCTCCCTTGGCACTTGGAAAAGACCATGCGTGTAGTAGACCACAACAATGCACACTGGAATTTGGTCACATTTCACCTTTGCTGTTAAATTAAATCGTATTTATTGGGCGCATGGGAGCACTGCTTCAATAAGGTAATAGTAGCTAAGGCCAGCGGATAATGTTCTGGAAACGAAAGCTGACCTTGCGCGTTGATTTGTGGTAAAGGCCTTCAGTCAAGCGTGTCGCCGCACGGTTCCCACTGTGAATCCCGTTTATTTAGGCTACCACTCTGAACTGACATATGAATCTAAGTTTAGTAATGTGAATGTCAATGCTTGAGATGCTGGTAAAAAAAAAAGGTTTTGCCTGAATCACAAATGCATAATAGTTTGGAAAAGGAATTAGACACCAAAAACGTGCGTAAAAGCCAATTTTGCAATTGTTGTTAGTTATCTTGTCTTCTGTTTCGGTTAGATTGTAACAAGCATAACACTGATTCAGCTTTTTTCATACATTTGTTAGTTTATCCATCAAAGACAATCCATGTGCATCTGCAGAATCCATGTAGTTACAATAGGTAGCCTAATGTCAATGCATATTATATATCGGCAATTGTCTCCATAAATTGTGTGAAAGATCAACGACAACAACAAAAACGGACACAATGCATTCCACATTAAACAGTAGGCCTATTATCTTCCTTCGCTATATTATAAATCTGTTTGCGTACGAGAATCGTCAAAGCGGGCCGATCTGCGTCATCTCCCGGAGGAGCTGATATACCTCGTGTACGGCCCTCGGCAGTCACTGGATGTTCCCTTTGATTTTTCTCATGCTATACAGCAGGGATATTCAACTCTGATCCTACGAGGTCCGGAGCCTGCTGCGTTTCTGTTTTACCTGACAATTAATTGCACCCATCTGGTGTCCCAGGTCTACACCAGTCCCTGAGTTAGACCTGGATCAGTCCCTGATTTATACCTGGATCAGTCCCTGAGTTAGACCTGGATCAGTCCCTGATTTAGACCTGGATCAGTCCCTGAGTTAGACTTGGGTCAGTCCCTGAGTTAGACTTGGGTCAGTCCCTGAGTTAGACTCATTTTCAGATTCAGAGTGTTTAATAGTCACATGTACGGGGTTGCAGGTGTGATTGCAAGGTAGAGTGAACATTTTAGGCTCCAACATGCAGGACTAGTGAAACTAAATAATGACATGGTAATCAAAACAATACAAATAGCACTATATACATAACTGGGCAGTGATTAATAAATTAAATGTCCATTGGGTGGAGGCAGAATAAGACTGTTTAGGGGATGTTGGGGAATGACCATAGGGGGAGAAGCATGACCATTGAGGGGGTGTGGGGACCAAGTGAAATAAAAACAATACAAATTATAATTAAACAAATTTATAATTTACATATTACCAAATGCAACAGTGATGAATGTCGTTGGGGTGGGCGCAGAGTAAAAGTCAGTTGGCGGGGAGAAATGTTCATAGGGGGATCAGCATGTAAGGATGTAGGTAAGGATACATTTTGCAGGATAAATTTGCATAGGGAAGAGTTCAGACCCGGGGCCGTGAGCTTTGTAATAGCTGATAGGGCATTACGGTATTAAAAGCCAAGCTGTAGCCGATAACAGCATCCTCACATACAGTTGAAGTTGGAAGTTTACATACACCTTAGCCAAATACATTTAAACTCAGTTTTTTCACAATTCCTGACATTTAATCCAGTAAAAATTCCCTGTTTTAGGTCAGTTAGGATCACCACTTTATTTTAAGAATGTGAAATGTCAGAATAATAGTAGAGAGAATTATTTATTTCAGCTTTTATTTCTTTATCACATTCCCAGTGGGTCAGAAGTTTACAAACACTCAATTAGTATTTGGTAGCATTATCTTTAAATTCTTTAACTTGGTCAAACGTTTTGGGTAGTCTTCCACAAGCTTCCCACAATAAGTTGGGTAAATATTGTCCCATTCCTCCTGACAGAGCTGGTGTTAACTGAGTCAGGTTTGTAGGCCTCTTTGCTTGCACACTTTTTCAGTTCTGCCCACACATTTTCTGTGGGATTGAGGTCAGGGCTTTGTGATGGCCACTCCAATAACTTGACTTTGTTGTCCTTAAGCCATTTTGCCACAACTTTGGAAGTATGCTTGGGGTCATTGTCCATTTTGGTAGACCCATTTGCGACCAGGCTTTAACTTCCTGACTGATGCTTGAGATGTTGCTTCAATATATCCACATAATTTTCATACCTCATGATCCCATCTATTTTGTAAGTGCACCAGTCCCTCCTGCAGCAAAGCACCCCACAACATGATGCTGCCACCCCCTTGGTTCACGGTTGGGATGGTGTTCTTCGGCTTGCAAGCATCCCCCTTTTTCCTCCAAACATAAAGATGGTCATTATGGTCAAACATTCTATTTTTGTTTCTTCTCAAACCAGAGGACAATTCTCAAAAAGTACGATCTTTGTCCTCATGTGCAGTTGCAAACCGTAGTCTGGCTTTTTTTATGGCGGTTTTGGAGCAGTGGCTTCTTCCTTGCTGAGCGGCCTTTCAGGTTATGTCGATATAGGACTCGTTTTACTGTGGATATAGATACTTTTGACCTGTTTCCTCCAGCATCTTCAGAAGTCCTTTGCTGTTGTTCTGGGATTGATTTTGCACTTTTCGCACCATAGTACGTTCATCTCTAGGAGACAGAACGCGTCTCCTTCCTGAGCGGTATGACGGCTGCGTGGTCCCATGGTGTTTTAACTTGCGTACTATTGTTTGTACAGATGACGTGTATTTTGAGGACAGCAACACAAATAGACCCAACCAAATCATGAGAAAACAAAAATATAATTACTTGACACATTGGAAAGATTTTTTTTWAAATCTGAGCAAACTGGAATGTTATTTGGCCCTAAACAGAGAGTACACAGAGGAAGAATACCTGACTACTGGGACTGACCCAACATTAAGGAAAGCTTGGACTATGTYCAGACTCAGTAAGCATTGCCTTGCTATCAAGAGGCCGCCATAGGCAGACCTGGCTCTCAAGAGAAGACAGGCTYTGTGCCCACTGCCCACAAAATTAGGTGGAAAACGAGCTACACTTACTAACCATAGCCAATAATATAACATTTAAAATGTCGATATTATTTTAAAACTTTTGAGAGTAACGTTTACTGTTAATTTCTCATTATTCATTTCCCTTTTTTTTATTGTCTATTTCACTTGCTTTGCCAATGTAAACATATGTTTTTGGAGAGGAGTACTGTGGGCTTTGACTGAGCTATGCTTGTGTCCTGTATGTGTGTACTGTCTCAGTGTTTCTCTCTGCAATTCTATCATTCTGTCTGTCCTTGTAAGATGGAATGGTCCACCTCATTCAAACACAATACAGAATGCCTCCTACTTAAAGACTACATGAGCCTGTGTTGTAAACCCAAATGTGTGCTTTGTTATAAAATAGCCTCCTCCCAGCCAGCACATAATGTTCCCACAACTTAAACAACAAAAAATAAGCAACAGTTTTTACATTCATCTTGTGTTGCTGCCTACTGAATATCCGTTTTGTCCCTGAAATATCAGGTTATTGTAGATTCCCTAACCCTAAATATCAGGTTATTGTAGATACCCTAACCCTAAATAACAGGTTATTGTAGATTCCCTAACCCTAAATATCAGGTTATTGTAGATACCCTACCCTAAATAGCAGGTTATTGTAGATACCCTACCCTAAATATCAGGTTATTGTAGGGGTATCCAAGATGATGGAAGGGAGTAATCTGTGGGCAGTTGGATGGTTGTTAGACCAATACCTTCATTGTCTCAAATACAACACTGTCCATTGATTTCCATAAACAAATTAACAATTGTATAATCAATATATTTTTTAAATTATTTTCAGAAACTATTAAAGAATTAACATGCGTCACGTTCACTTTTTACTTGCAATTGATATAGTTAAATGACTAAATGTGTGAGAAATCGATATTAGGCTCTATAGACATGCCTGGGCATTAATCTCATCTGAGTGTATGGCTGTGCAGTATGAACCTACAAAATCAGTCAAAACATTATTTTTACCCATCAATAAATCTTTCATAACATGATTCAACATGGTCTCAGGGCAATTTGTTTTATTCTGTACATAAATATGTGACACTCCATTTAGTATGATATATTGCGTTACGTCATGTTACATCATGAATGGAATAGCGGTCGTAAAATATAATACGAATCAGAAGACATACCGTATAATACCTATCAAATCAGAGGACATACCGTATAATACCTATCAAATCGGAGGACGTACCGTATAATACGTATCAAATCGGAGGACGTACCGTATAATACGTATCAAATCGGAGGACGTACCGTATAATACGTACAAGGCCTTCGACCGTCAATCACCACATCCTTATCGGCAGACTCAACACCTTGGTTTCTCAATGATTGCCTCGCCTGGTTCACCAACTACTTCTCTGATAGAGTCAGTGTGTCAAATGGGAGGGCCTGTTGTCCGGACCTCTGGCAGTCTCTATGGGTGCCACAGGGTTCAATTCTGGGGTCGACTCTCTCTTCTATACATCAATGATGTCTCTCTCGCTGCTGGTGATTCTCTGATCCACCTCTACGCAGACGACACCATTCTGTACACTTCTGGCCCTTCTTTGGACACTGTGTTAACTTCTTTATGATAGGGGGCAGCATTTTCAAATCAAACAAATCAAGTTATTTATATATAGCCCTTCGTACATCAGCTAATATCCGAAATGCTGTACAGAAACCCAGCCTAAAACCCCAAACAGCAAGCAAGCAGTGTAGAAGCACGGTGGCTAGGAAAAACTCCCTAAAGGCCAAAACCTAGGAAGAAACCTAGAGAGGAACCGCTATGGGTGGCCAGTCCTCTTCTGGCTGTGCCGGGTGGAGATTATAACAGAACATGCCAAGATGTTCAAATATCATAAGTGACAACATGGTCAAATAATACATGAATAATTTCAGTTGGCTTTTCATAGCCGATCATTAAGAGTTGAAAATAGCAGGTCCTGGGACAGGTGGCGGTTCCATTTTCACTTTGGATGAATAGCGTGCCAGGACTGAATAGCCTCCTACTCTGTCCCAGATGCTAATAATGCAATTATATTATCATTGGATAGAAACACCTGGAGTTTCTAAAACTGTTTGAATGATGTCTGTGAGTATACATAACTCATATGGCAGGCAAAACCCAGAAAAATTCCAAACAGGAAGTAGAATTCTGAGACTGGTTGATGTTAAACTCATCGCCTATTCAATTCCCTGTAATATATGGATCTGTTTGCACTTCCTACGCCTTCCACTAGATCAACAGCCTGTAGAATGCTGAATGAACCCTATACTGTGATGTGGGACCGGATGGAGGTGTTTGAGTCAGTGGTCTGAGCGCCGTCTCAGACATGAAGAAATGCTCGGTTGGAACGTTATTGGATATAGATAAAACATCCTAAAGATTGATTCTCTACTAGTTGACCAGTTTATCGACTTGTAATAATACTTTTGAAGTTTTCGTCCGACGTTTCCTGCATCTGCGCGACGTTTGGACACGTGTACTACACATGCTAACAAATTAGCTACTTGGACATAAGTAATGGACATTACAAACAAAACAACGATTTATTGTGAAACTAGGATTCCTGGCAGTGCATTCTGAAAAAGATAATCAAAGGTAAGGAATATTTATGATGTAATTTCGTATTTCTGTTTACTCCAACATGGCGGAGAAATGTTGTTAAACTGAGCGCCGTCTCAGATTTGCATGGTGTTCTTTTTACGTAAGTTTAAAAAAAATCTGACACAGCGGTGCATTAAGAACAAGTGTACTTTAATTCTGTGTAAAACATGTATCTTTAATCAATAATGATGATTTTCGTTATTGACGTGGCCTCCTGCAATTTCTCCGGATATTTGGAGGCATCTGAACATGGCGCCAATGTAAACCGAGATTTGTGGATATAAACATGCACATTATCGAACAAAACATAAAGTTATGTGTAACATGATGTCCTATGAGTGTCATCTGATGAAGATCATCAAAGGTTAGTGATTAATTTTATCTCTATTTCTGCTTTTTGTGACTACTATCTTTTGCTGGAAAAATGGCTGTGTTTTCTGTGGCTATGTACTGAGCTAACATAATGTTTGGTGTGCTTTCCCCGTAATCCTTTTTGAAATCAGACATGTTGGCTGGATCACAACAAGTGTAGCTAATTTGGTGTCTTCAGTGTGATTTCATGAAAGATGATTTTATAGTAAAATATTGAATTTGGCGCTCTAACATTTTTTGGCTTTTGGCCAAGTGGACGCTAACATCCCACATATCCAGAAATTAACTAACCTCCAGACGAGCTTCAATGCCATACAACCTCCTTCTGTGGCCCCCAGCTGCTCTTAAATGCATGTAAAACTAAGTGCATGCTCTTCAAACGATCACTGCCCGCACCTGCCCGCTCGTCCAGCATCACTACTCTGTACAGTTCTAACTTAGAATATGTGCAAATACAAATACCTAGGTGTCTGGCTAGACTGTAAACTCTCCTTCCAGACTCACATTAAGCATCTCCAATCCAAAATTAAATCTAGAATCGGCATCCTATTTTGCAACAAAGCATCCTTCACTCATGCAGCCAACATACTCCGTAAAACTGACCATCCTACCGATCCTTGACTTCAGCGATGTCATCGATAAAATAGCCTCCAACACTCTACTCAACAAATTGGATGCAGTTTATCACAGTGCCATCCGTTTTGTCACCAAAGCCCATACACTACCCACCACTGCGACCTGTGCGCTCTCGTTGCTGGCCTCGCTTCATACTCGTCGCCAAACCCACTGGCTCCAGGTCATCTACAAGTCTCTGCTAGGTAAAGCCCGCCTTATCTCAGCTCACTGGTCACCATAGCAGCACCCACCCGAGCACGCGCCCAGCAGGTATATCCACTGGTCAACCCCAAAGCCAATTCCTCCTTTGGCGCCTCTCTTCCAGTTCTCTGCTGCCAATGACTGAGACGAACTGCAAAAATCTCTGAAGCTGGAGACTCTTACCTCCCTCACTAGCTTTAAGCACCAGCTGTCAGACAGCTCACAGATCACTGCACCTGTACATAACTCATCTGTAATTAGCCCATCAATCTATCTTATCCCCATACTGTTTTATTATATATCTTGCTCTTGCACCCAGTATTCTACTTGCACATTCACTATGTACATCCTACCATTCCAGTTTAATTGCTATATGGTAATACTTCGCCACCATGGCCTATTTATTGCCTACCTCTCTTATCCTACTATTTGCACATGCTGATATATAGATTTTTCTACTGCATTATTGATGTATGTTGTTATTCCATGTGTAACTCTGGGTTGTTGTATGTGTCGAACTGCTTTGCTTTATCTTGGCCAGGTCGCAGTTGTAATTGAGAACTTGTTCTCAACTAACCTACCTGATTAAATAAAGGTGAAATAAAAATAATAATTTAAAAACAAACATCAAATTCACACAGGGACACAGGGACCTGAGGGCCCAGCAGGAAATGTGGCCACAACACTCCAGTAGTGATTTGAAAAGCATCTCCTCATTCCACAACTCACAAGTGGTCATCTCCACCATACTACTGCAAAAATACTTTCACCTGCACCATACAGCTGGTGAATGAAAGCATTTCCGCGACTGTACCTCAAAACCTAACGTCTACCACTCCATCATGGACTTGAACAGCCTGAAGACCAAGTCCACCTCTACAATGCAGCAGTCTCCACTTTTGCCAGGACATCAACCCTCAAACCGCAGCCCCAACACACAGGAGCAACACAGCAAGGAACACCCCGCCCAGACCAGAGAGACACCCTATCAGAACTGCGAGACCCCGTCCAGAGGACTCTGCACCAGGAGATCCACAACAAGAGGACCTACACTAAGCTATTTGAATTGTTTTAAGGAGGTCATACCAAGGATAATTTTGCTATTTGATTTTGAATTTTAAGACCACTTGAAGCATTCCAAAAAAATATCTAAAAACTTTTGTTGATGAATGTTTGTATTTGGCGTTACTGCTAATAAGGCCTACAAAACACACAGAACAACAGAACACCTACATAAACAGAACCCATTGTGAGGTCTGGGACCACATTATCAACCAAAAATGCAGAAAATGGGACTAACACCAATTCAGATTCAAATTGCAGAATTCTGCAAAAACATCTTTCTTGTACAAAGTAAACACCAAATAATGTAGAGCATAATTAGAACGACTCCACTCATAATAAAAATCCAGAAAAGAGCTATTAGATCTACAACCATCTAAAAGGAAGTTTCTCAAACCTTCCATAACAAAGCCATCACCTAAGGAGAGATGAACCTGAAAAAAGTCCCTCAGCCAGCTAGTACTGTGACTATGTTAACAAACACAAACAGACCCCACAGAGCCCCAGGACAGCAACACAAACAGACCCCACAGAGCCCAGGACAGCAACACAAACAGACCCCACAGAGCCCCAGGACAGCAACACAAACAGACCCACAGAGCCCACACTCCTTCATTACAGCAGCATCTGTCTGTGTTAAAACACTCCTTCATTACAGCAGCATCTGTCTGTGTTAAAACACTCCTTCATTACAGTACAAAAAAATGAGGAAGAGACATGATTTCAGCTTTTGTTAACTACCATCCTTCAGCCCCTAGACTTCACATGTTTCTGTTCAGCTGGGGATTTGTTGATTGCATGTTTCTCCCACCTCCAAGTTGAACAATGTCTGCAGGAGGCCATAGTGATTGGCCCAATGGCTTATTGATTTATATTTGCCTGGTGTCAGTCAACCAGTGTTCTGCATTGTATGATGGGCAATGAACCTACAGTAGTGTAATGAATTAGTCCTCAGAAGCCGGGCTAGGCCTAGAACACACAAACACACACACACCCTTGTCAAGTCAGTGGCTGAGCACTACAAGCCTGAGCAGCTCTCTTCACATCACTTAATTGGATTCTAATGTATTCGGCTCGCTCGAGTGAGCATGTAGATGGCAACCAGCACAGTCCAACTGAGTTGAGCAGAGGAGAAGGAGAGAGAGAGAGAGAGAGGTCATGAGCAGATGAGCTCCTGAATCTTTCAATATTTTTCTACAAAAAGATAGATTTAGAGTTGGATAAACGTATATATATATACTGTGTATATATACTGTGTGTATATATATATATATAGGGTCCCCCAGCCACATACATTTTTTCCCCAAGATGGCGTAGCAGTCGGACGTGTGTTTTTGTATTGTCCCTTCCTGTCCCTTGTAAACATCGCTTTTCCTTGTTGTTGTTTTTTTGTATATATATTTAATATTTTAATATTACTTTCTATCTACGGACTGAAATATACTCTCCTGCAACCCGCCTCACCCAATGAGGTACGGATCTGCTATTTTTATACTTCAGAACTCATCAACTCATCAAAAGCTAGCCAGCTAACTGGCTACCAGCTAACTGGCTACTAGTTAGCCACGGCCCGCTAGCTGTCTAAAGTACATCGGACCTTTAGCTTAAGAGGCCCATCGGACAAATTCTTTGGCCACTATTCCCACCATACGGAGCCCTGCTGATCCGTCGTCTGAACCGTCGCCTGAACCGGAACCCCAACAGATGCTAGCCAGCTAACTAGCTACTAGCTAGTAGTCAGCTAGCGGTCATCAGCCACCTCTAGCATGGACAACTCTCGCCAGTCTGCACAGCGAGAGACAGACTTATTTTTCTCCATATCTCTGGATTCCTACCGTAAGTGCTGAACCTTTTTTTAACCTGGATCACCGCAGCTGGCTAGCTGCTATTCGAGTGGCCACTCCTGGCTAACTTCACRGTCCCGAAGCAATAACCAATTAGCCTGGAGCTAGCCTTGCTAGGCCCATCTCCCGGCTAGCCAAAGAGGTCCATCAGCCACTACTTGTCCGACAATACCTCTTTTTGCCAGCTGTCTTGGACCCCCGCCGACTCATCACGACTGGACCACCGACGTGATTCTCCCGATGGGGTTTTTCTCAACTGGCTCCGCCGTCGCTTCGTCCCCTGAAATCCCATCCGCTAGCATGCTAACAGCGGCCTACTAGCTGTCCAGAGCACATCGGACTGTTAGCTTAAGAGGCCCACCGGAAAATTCTTTGGCCACTATGCCTATTCTGCCAATTGGCCTGGTTTACCACACGGAGCCCTGCTGATCCGTCTGCCGATGTAATAGCACGAGGGGGCCACAACAGACTTTCTTCCGTCGCGACGTCCCTCCAAGGCCCTTCTGTTAGCTTGCTAGCCACGGCCCACAAGCTGCCTGAAGCCACTCACTGGACTCCTATGATCACTCGGCTACGCATGCCTCTCGCTAACGCCAATATGCCTTGTCCATTGCTGTTTTGGTTAGTATTTATTGCCTTATTCCACTGTAGAGCCTCTAGCCCTGCTCAATACGCCTTATTTAACACTTTAGTTCCACCTTTAGTTCCACCTACCACACCTACCACACCAGGTGACATCACCTGGTTTACATTATATTTCTAGGGACAATATCTCTTTCATTGTCACTCTAGGCACAGGTTTACCCTCACTGTATCCACATCCTACCATACCTTTGTCTGTACATTATGCCTTGAATCTATTCTACCGTGCCCAGAAATCTGCTCCTTTTACTCTCTGTTCTGAACGTACTAGACGATCAGTTCTTTTAGCCTTTAGCCGTACTCTTATCCTACTCCTCCTCTGTTCCTCTGGTGATGTAGAGGTTAATCCAGGCCCTGCAGTGCCTAGCTCCACTCCCATTCCCCAGGCGCTATCATTTGCTGACTTCTGTAACCGTAAAAGCCTTGGTGTCATGCATGTTAACATTAGAAGCCTCCTCCCTAAGTTTTTTTATTCACTGCCCTAGCACACTCTGCCAACACGGATGTCCTAGCCGTMTCTGAATCCTGGCTCAGGAAGACCACCAAAAACCCAGAAATTTCCATCCCTAACTATAACATTTTCCGCCAAGATAGAACTGCCAAAGGGGGCGGTGTTGCAATCTACTGCAGAGATAGCCTGCAGAGTTCTGTCTTACTATCCAGGTCTGTACCCAAATAATTCGAGCTTCTGCTTTTAAAAATCCACCTTTCCAGAAACAAGTCTCTCACCGTTGCCATTTGCTATAGACCACCCTCTGCCCCCAGCTGCGCCCTGGACACCATATGTGAACTGATTGCCACCCACCTATCTTCAGAGCTAGTACTGCTAGGTGACCTAAACTCAGACATGCTTAACACACTGGCCATCCTACAATCTAAGCTTGAAGACCTCAATCTCTCACAAACTATCAATGAACCCACCAGGTACAACCCCTAATCCGTAAACACGGGCACCCTCATAGATATCATCCTAACCAACTTGCCCTCCAAATACACCTCTGCTGTTTTTAACCAAGATCTCAGCGATCACTGCCTCATTGCCTGCATCCGCATCTACGGTCAAACAACCACCCCTTATCACTGTCAAACGCTCCCTAAAACACTTCTGCGAGCAGGCCTTTCTAATCGACCTGGCCCGGGATTCCTGGAAGGATATTGACCTCATCCCGTCAGTCGAGGATGCCTGGTCGTTCTTTAAAAGTAATTTCCTCACCATCTTAAATAAGCATGCCCCTTTCAAAACATTTCGAACCAGGAACAGATATAGCCCTTGGTTCACTCCAGACCTGAATGCCCTTGACCAGCACAAAAATATCCTGTGGCGTTCTGCATTAGCAACGAATAGCCCCCGTGATATGCAACTTTTCAGGGAAGTCAGGAACCAATATACACTGGCAGTTAGGAAAGCTAAGGCTAGCTTTTTCAAGCAGAAATTTGCATCCTGTAGCACAAACTCAAAAAAGTTCTGGGACACTGTAAAGTCCATGGAGAATAAGAGCACCTCCTCCCAGCTGCCCACTACACTGAGGCTAGGAAACACTGTCACCACCGATAAATCCACTATAATCGAGAATTTCAATAAGCATTTTTCCACGACTGGCCATGCTTTCCACCTGGCTACCCCTACCCTGGTCAACAGCCCTGCACTCCCCACAGCAACTCACCCAAGCCRCCCCCATTTCTCTTTCACCCAAATCCAGATAGCTGATGTTCTGAAAGAACTGCAAAACCTGGACCCCTACAAATCAGCCGGGCTAGACAATCTGGACCCTCTCTTTTTTTTTAATTATCTGCCGAAATTGTTGCAACCCCTATTACTAGCCTGTTCAACCTCACTTTCGTATCGTCTGAGATTCCCAAAGATTGGAATGCTGCCGCGGTCATCCCCCTCTTCAAAGGGGGAGACACTCTAGACCCAAACTGCTACAGACCTATATCTATCCTACCCTGCCTTTCTAAGGTCTTCGAAAGCCAAGTCAACAAACAGATTATTCGACCACTTCGAATCCCACCGTACCTTCTCCGCTATGCAATCTGGTTTCAGAGCTGGTCATGGGTACACCTCAGCCACGCTCAAGGTCCTAAACGATATCATAACCGCCATCGATAAGAGACATTACTGTGCAGCCGTGTTCATCGACCTGGCCATTGTTGAACATATTCATGTTGACAGTATTCATGTTGACATATTCATGTTGACTTCATGTTGACATATTCATGTTGACATATTCATGTTGACTTCTGTGACATATTCATGTTGACCTCATGTTGACATATTCATGTTGACAATTCATGTTGACATATTCATGTTGACATATTCATATGACTTTGTTGACATATTCATGTTGACATATTCATGTTGACCGTCATGTTGACGTGTTTCATGTTGGACCGGTCATGTTGACATATTCATGTTGACAGGTCATGTTGACATATTCATGTTGACCTTCATGTTGACATATTCAGTTGACATCATGTTGACATATTCATGTTGACATATTCATGTTCGACCTGGTCATGTTACATATTTCATGTTGACATATTCATTGTTGACATATTCATGTTGACATATTCATGTTGACGTCATGTGTACGGTCATGTTGACATATTCATGTTGACAGGTCATGTTGACATATTCATGTTGACAGTCATTGTTGACATATTCATGTTGACATATTCATGTTGACATATTCATGTTGACATATTCATGTTGACATATTCATGTTGACATATTCATGTTGACATATTCATGTTGACATATTCATGTTGACATATTCATGTTGACATATTCATGTTGACATATTCATGTTGACATATTCATGTTGACAGGTCATGTTGACATATTCATGTTGACATATTCATGTTGACATATTCATGTTGACGCGTCATGTTGACATATTCATGTTGACATATTCATGTTGACATATTCATGTTGACATATTCATTGACCTTCATGTTGACTCATGTTGACATATTCATGTTGACTCATGTTGACAATTCATGTTGACATATCATGTTGACATATTCATGTACATATTCATGTTGACATATTCATGTACATATTCATGTTGACCGTCATTTGACATATTCATGTTGACATATTCATGTTGACCGTCATGTTGACATATTCATGTTGACATATTCATGTGACCGGTCATGTTGACATATTCATGTTGACCGTTCATGTTACTATTCATGTTGACCTATTCATGTTGACATATTCATGTTGACATATTCATGTTGACATATTCATGTTGACCGGTCATGTTGACATATTCATGTTGACCGTCATGTTGACATATTCATGTTGACCGGTCATGTTGACATATTCATGTTGACCGTCATGTTGACATATTCATGTTGACTATTCATGTTGACCGGTCATGTGACATATTCATGTTGACCGGTGCATGTTGACATATTCATGTTACCGGTCATGTGACAATTCATGTTGACAGGTCATGTTGGTTCGAACTGGCACTCATAATTCTGGAGCCTGTGTTGTTTTAACCACTAAGACACAACCAGCATCTGTCTGTGTTAAAACACGCCTTCATTACAGCAGCATCGGTCTGTGTTAAAACACTCCTTCATTACAGCAGCATCGCGTCTGTGTTAAAACACTCCTTTATTACAGCAGCATCGGTCTGTGTTAAAACACTCCTTCATTACAGCAGCATCGGTCTGTGTTAAAACACTCCTTCATTACAGCAGCATCGGTCTGTGTTAAAACACTCCTTCATTACAGCAGCATCGTCTGTGTTAAAACACTCTTCATTACAGCAGCACTCGTCTGTGTTAAAACACTCCTTCATTACAGCAGCATCTGTCTGTGTTAAAACACTCCTTCATTACAGCAGCATCTGTCTGTGTTAAAACACTCCTTCATTACAGCAGCATCTGTCTGTGTTAAAAACACTCCTTCATTACAGCAGCATCGTCTGTGTTAAAACACTCCTTCATTACAGCAGCATCGGTCTGTGTTAAAACACTCCTTCATTACAGCAGCATCTGTCTGTGTTAAAACACTCCTTCATTACAGCAGCATCTGTCTGTGTTAAAACACTCCTTCATTACAGCAGCAGATCTGTCTGTGTTAAAACACTCCTTCATTACAGCAGCATCTGTCTGTGTTAAAACACTCCTTCATTACAGCAGCATCTGTCTGTGTTAAACACTCCTTCATTACAGCAGCACTGTCTTGTGTTAAAACACTCCTTCATTACAGCAGCATCTGTCTGTGTTAAAACACTCCTTCATTACAGCAGCATCTGTCTGTGTTAAAACACTCCTTCATTACAGCAGCATCTGTCTGTGTTAAAACACTCCTTCATTACAGCAGCATCGGTCTGTGTTAAAACACTCCTTCATTACAGCAGCATCTGTCTGTGTTAAAACACTCCTTCATTACAGCAGCATCGTCTGTCTTGTTTAAAACACTCCTTCATTACAGCAGCATCTGTCTGTGTTAAAACACTCCTTCATTACAGCAGCATCGTCTGTGTAAAACACTCTTCATTACAGCAGCATCGTCTGTGTTAAAAACATCCTTCATTACAGCAGCATCTGTCTGTGTTAAAACACTCCATTACAGCAGCATCTGTCTGTGTTTAAAACACTCTCATTACAGCAGCATCTGTCTGTGTTAAAACACTCCTTCATTACAGCAGCATCTGTCTGTGTTAAAAACACTCCTTCATTACAGCAGCATCTGTCTGTGTTAAAACACTCCTTCATTACAGCAGCATCTGTCTGTGTTTAAAACACCTCCTTCATTACAGCAGCATCGTCTGTGTTAAAGCACACACACACACACACACACACACACACACACACACACACTTGTCTTATCTGTAGGAAGTGAAAAGCCTTGGTTTGGGGTGTGGCGAACCTGCACCCAGGCCTGGTGCTGCGTTTAAGGGTCTAATGGACTGGAATTCTTCCTCCCCCCGTTCCCTCTGTAACTGATAGTCCACGGAGCCATTATTTCATTTGAAGGGCCTAGTAAACAAACCACCTCGGACAGGTACAATATGGAAATCTTGCCACCGTATCGAAAGCGCCAGGAGTTATGGATGCCGGCGCTGGGATTCTGTTCCATTTAATATACTCCTAACAGATTTAGTCCTTAGGAGCAGCTGGGGTCAAGGCCAAATTGACATCAAATGGTTTAAATTAGCCCCACTTGTCCGCATTGATTTATGCGCAGTGGTAAATTGCATCTGTTGAGGAGGGTCTTTTCAATCAAAAGGCTCTTCTCATTAACTGATCTAAGGGGCATCATTACACTGAAGCAGGTCGGAGTTTCCAGCCCAGGGAAATACTACGCTGATCTAAGGGGCATCATTACACTGAAGCAGGTCGGAGTTTCCAGCCCAGGGAAATACTACGCTGATCTAAGGGGTATCCTTACGCTGAAGCAGGTCAGAGTTTCCAGCCCAGGGAAATACTACGCTGATCTAAGGGGCATCATTACACTGAAGCAGGTCAGTTTCCAGCCCAGGGAAATACTACGCTGATTACTTAAAGAATGGCCTGAATGAGGGCAGCATCTGTCTGTGTTAAAACAGGCCAAATTCAATATTTTCATCAAATCTTTTATTTTTATTTTGGGGGGGATACCTACAGGGGTCATACAATTATAACTCAAATAGCTAAATGATCCACAGTCTAACCGTCTTAAAACAATTCCATATGTCATTTTATGGAATTGTTTTAGACTTTTAGAGGTTAAAAGAGAGCTGGACCTGTGGAACAGGTGTTTAACCATCCCATGATAGCCTCTAGTAGGTATAGCCTAGGTGACATGACCCTGTTCTGAATCCAGCCCAAACTCTAGCATAGTGGATTAGTAACCAAGTGTATCTGTACTAGTGAAATTACATAATGGCAAGAAGAGATATTGACATGGCAATTACCCATCCACAAGGGGCAATGTCTGGGTAATAATTATGAAAGACGGCTGACCGGTCATGTTGACATATTCATGTTGACCGTTCATGTTGACATATTCATGTTGACATATTCATGTTGACATATTCATGTTGACATATTCATGTTGACATATTCATGTTGACATATCCCTATAGCGGAAATAGGGTGCATACTATTGACCAGGGCTTCATAGGGAAATAGGGTGCACTACTATTGACCAGGGCCCCATAGGGAATAGGGTGCACTACTATTGACCAGGGCCCCATTAGGGAAATAGGGATGCACTACTATTTGACCAGGGCCCATAGGGAATAGGTGCACTACTTATTCCCATAGGGAATAGGGTGCACTAATTATTACCAGGCCCCAAAGGGAATTAGGGTAGCACTACATTGACCAGGGCCTCATAGGGAATAAGGGTGCACTACTATTGACACGGGCCCTATAGGAATAGGTGCACTACTATTGACCAGGGCTTCATAGGGAATAGGGTGGGCACTACTATTGACCAGGGCCCCATAGGGAATAGGGTGCACTACTATTGACCAGGGCCCCATAGGAATAGGTGCACTACTATTGACCAGGGCCCCATAGGGAATAGGTGCACTACTATTGACCAGGCCCCATAGGGAATAGGGTGCACATATTATTGACCAGGGCCCCATAGGGAATAGAGGTGCCATTTAGGATGCTCCCTGAGTGTTTCAGCATAGTAAACCACTTCAGTTGTTTAGTGGAACGCTGTGACAGGTGTCATAAGAGGGAAATTATACAGAAAGGAAAATAGAAGCAAATTTCCATTTCCAATATCACTGATCCCATACTAACTCACTCTAAGTACTGAACTACCAGCACAGGGCTTAAGCAACTAACTACAGCACAGGCTTAATCAACTAACATATAGCACAGGCTTAATCAACTAACATACAGCACAGGCTTAATCAACTAACTATAGCACAGGCTTAATCAACTAACTACAGCACAGGCTTAAGCAACTAACTACAGCACAGGCTTAATCAACTAACTAACAGCACAGGCTTAATCCAACTAACTACAGCACAGGCGTAAGCAACTATAGCACAGGCTTAATTCAACTAACTACAGCAAGGCTTAAGCAACTAACTACAGCACAGGCTTAATCAACTAACTACAGCACAGGCTTAATCAACTAACTACAACACAGGCTTAATCGACTAAACTACAGCACAGGCTTAATCGGACTAACTACAGCACAGGCTAATCAACTAAAAATACAGCACAGCTTAATCAACTAACTACAGCACAGGCTTAATCGACTAACTACAGCACAGGCGTAACAACTGATGTCTACATCATTGGGCCGATGTAAGTCTGTCTGTATAGCATTGGAGGAATTGAAATCCCACACCATGCACAGGTATCCTCTCTTGACATTATCCATCAAGCCGTATTAGCTATTTGAATGGCTGCTGTCCATGTTGCTGAGACACGTAGTGCTGAGGATGACGTTTTACAATGGGCGACGTGTCAAACGGTGAAAAAAAAATGCAGAATGAAAAATACAGTGAAATTGTTTCCAAACATTGTTGGTTGACGTTTCTGATCTTCTACGAAATCATATATTGACTGTGGTAGCCAAACAGGTTAAAAAGACAATAATGGCAAGAAAACCACAACAGCATAAATAATATGCAATGACATGAGACAAGTTTAAAGAGCCCAGGGTTGCAGGTGGTGAACGTTCTTTACTGAGACAGAGACCCACATACACGGATATATGGAGATGTATTTAAACTTGTCTGGGACGCTCTTCCTTGCACGCACGCACGCACGCACGCACGCACGCACGCACGGCACGCACGCACGCACGACGCACGCACGCACGTGGTGGAGGTGGAAGTGGTGGAGAGGGCAGCGCATCTCGATCTGCGTCAGAGGGTTGGTCCCCAAGGAGACAATCACATGGAAGTGAGTGTAATTAAGTCCCCTCACACACAGTGGGAGCCCATCACAATTAATATTTACTAACGGCCTAATGAATTCCCTCCCTCTCCTCGCAGGTGGGATAGCCACCAATGGCCCCCTGGGTAATCTGCCAACAAATTGGATGTTTGTTTGAATCACTTAGCCGCTGCAGTCGCCGCAGCCACTACATGCAAAATAGAGGAAAGCTATCATTATCATAATTATCCTTGTTGATGGTTATTATTTCTATTTTATGATGTTTGTTTGATCAGCTTTGGGGGAGCGAGAAATGTTCCTCCTCCCAGATTAATAGGCCAGTCCTCGGGGAAGAGCAACAGGAATACTTTGACCCCTTCATAGCCATATGGCAAACATTGCACTCTCGCCGTCCAATTTCGGAAATAACTTTAATTCCGACTTTTGAAAAGACTCGACAGATTATTGGAAAACTGCTATTTGGGGTTTCGATTTGATGTTACGCAGAATCGCTTTGAAAAAAAACAATAATTTGAGAATTGGTTTTGGGGAGCGCATCTCACCTGGTCTGACTGTCTTATTGTGGTCTGCACTGCAGATGGAAGCTATTAGCATTATTAAAGGGATAGTTGACTCAAAAACAATATTTTAATATTTTGGTCAATTTTGTTAATACAATCCCAAAATGTTTGCATGTCAGCGGTCACGTTTTCAAGATAGTGCGCTTGCAGTACAGAGAAAAATGGAGGATGTTGCGTTTTGGATACACAACACTAAATATAGTTTTGAGTCAACTATCCCTTTAATGGACAAGGTATGACATCTGCTCAGCATTTCTCATCCATAAGATTGGCACAGTGTTCCCTGAGGGTCAAACCCCAGGAATCAGGAACTGTCTTGGAGTGAGTGTGGCTGCGTCCCAGCTCCCAAACAGCATCCTATTCTCTACAAGTGCATTGCTTTTGACCAGGGCCCCATAGGGAATAGGGTGCACTACTATTGACCAGGGCCCCAAAGGGAATAGGGTGCACTACTATTGACCAGGGCCCCATAGGGAATAGGGTGCACTACTATTGACCAGGGAAGCGGTGGGAGGTGCAGCGTGGGGAGAATGGTGGGGGTGGGAAGCGTGGAGTGGTGGGAGGTGGAAGGCCTGTGGAGGTGGTGAGGTGAAGTTGATTGGGGACGGTGCGGTGGCGGCGGAGGAGCAGGAAGCGGGTGGAAGCGGTGGAGGTGGAAGTGTGGAAGGTGTTAAGCTGTGGAGGTGGTGGAGGTGGAAGCTGGTGGAGGAAGGAAGCGGTGGAATCGGTGGGGGTGGGAAGGGTGGAGGTGGCGGTGGAGGGAGAAGCAGTGGGGAATCGGTGGAGGTGGAAGCGTGGTGGGAGTGGCGTGGTGGAGGTGGGCGGTGGCGGCTGGGGGAGGAGGAAGCGGGTGGAAGCGGTGGAGGTGGGAGGTGAGAAGCGGGGTGAGGTGGAAGCGTGGAGGCGTGGAGTGGAGTGGCGCGGCGGTGGGGAGGTTGAAGTGGCGGAGGTTGGAGCTGGGAAGGCGGTGGAGGTTGGCGGATGGGTGGAGGTGGAAGCGGGGTTGGAGGTGGCAGGGTGGAGGTGGCGGGGCGAGTGGAAGGCTGTGGTCGAGAGTGCAGAAGGTGGAGGTGGCAGTGCGGTGGAGGTGGAAGCTGTGGAGGTGGAAGCGGTGGCAGGTGGCGGAGGTGTGGAGGTGGAAGCTGTGGAGGTGGTGGAGGTGGAAGCTGTGGAGGTGGTGGAGGGGTGGAAGCGATGGAGAAGGCGGTGGTGGAGTGTGCGGTGGCGCGGGGAGAGCAGAAGCGGTGGAAGCGTGGGAGGTGGAAGTGGTGGTGGGCGGTGGAGGGTAAGCTGTGGAGGTGGTGGGAGGTGAGCGCGTGGAGGTGGAAGTGGGTGGCGGTGGTGAGAGGTGGACAGCGGTGGAGGTGGTGGAGGTGGAAAGCTGTGGACGTGTGGAGGTGGAAGCTTGTGAGAGAGGAACGGTGGAATTGGTGGAGTTGGAAGCGGTGGAGGTGGGTGGTGGGGAGTGGGGTGGCGGCGGGGGGGAGCAGAGGCGTGGAGGAGAAGCGGTGGAAAGCGGTGGAGGTGGAAGCGGTGGAAGCTGTGGAGGTGGAGGTGGAAGCCGGTGGCGGAGGTGGCGGTGGGTGAGGGTGGAGCGGGAGGGCGTGGTGGGTGGAAGCGGGTGGAGGTGGGCAGCGGGGGGAGCAGAGAAGCGGTGGAAGGGTGGAGGGTGGAGAAGCGGTGGAGGTGGAAGTGGCGGGCGGTGGAGGTGTGGTGGTGGTGGAGGTGGCGGAGTGAAGCTGGAAGCGGTGGAGGTGGCAGTGGTGGAGGAGGAAGCGTGGAGGTGGAAGCGGGGTGGAGTGGTGAGGGGAGAGCTGTGGAGGTGGTTGCAGCGGCGGAGGTGGTGGAGGTGAGGGGCTGTTGAGGGGGTGGGTGGCAGCGGTGGAGTTGGTAGGGTGGGGGCGGTGGTAGGGTGAAGAGGGTCGGTAGAGTGGAGGAGGTTGAGTGCGGTGGTGGAGGAGGGGTGGTAGCGTGGAGGAGGGTGTAGCGGTGGAGGAGGTGGTAGCGGTGGAGGAGGTGGAAGCCGGTGGAGGAGGGGTGCAAGCGTGGAGGAGGTGGAAGCGGGTGGAGGGAGGTGGAACGGCGGGTGGGAGGGAGGTGGAAGCGGGTGGAGGTGGAAGCCGGTGGAGGTGAAGCGGGGTGGAAGGTGGACGTGTGGTGGTGGAGCGTGTGGAGATGGGAACGGTGTGGAGGGGTGGGCGGGTGTGGAGGTGGTGGAGGTGGTGGGGGTGGAAGGCTGTGGAGCTAGGCAGTGGTGGTGGAAGCGGTGGCGGTGGAGGCGGTGACGGTGGAGGGCGTGGGAGGTGGAAGCGGTGGGAGGGGGAGGTGGAAGGGGCGGTGGTCGGAGGTGGTGGAGGTGGGTGGCGGTGTCGCCGGTCGAGTTCGGAGAGGATCGAGTTCGGAGAGGATCGAGTTCGGAGAGGATCGCGGTCGAGTTCGGAGAGGATCGCGGTCGAGTTCGGAGAGGATCGCCAGTCGAGTTCGGAGGATTTTTAAGCCTCAAGTTTGCCCTTTCACTTTGATTCACTGAGTGAGTGGAGGAGTTCCACCATCGGATTGTTCATTTTTCAATTCATTTAGATATATAGGCCTATAGTCTACATTAGGCTCACAAATTAATTGCATTTATTTCAATGTTTTTAAGAAGTAAAACAAATAGTCTGATCATTTACACAAAGAAAAGTGTCTCAGCTCAACTAAATGGTCTTTGGATAGGTTCAAATGATTAAACAGCTTCACGAAATGAAATATTAAAGCCACACAATACAGGCTTTCAACCCACAGCAATGATGACTTAAAATGCCGGCATCAAATTGAAAGGTCTATATAAGGTCTATATATACCTGTCTATATAAGGTCCCACAGAAACCAAGTCTTGAGGTTGAAGGAATTATTCGTAGAGCTCTGAGACCGGATTGTGTCAAGCCACAGATCTGGGGAAGGGTAACAAAAAATGTCTGCAGCATTGAAGGTCCCCAAGAACACAGTGGCCTCCATCATTCTTAAACGGAAGAAGTTTGGCACCACCAACACTCTTCCTAGAGCTGTCCGCCCGTCCAAACTGAGCAATTGGGGCAGAAGGGCCTTGGTCAGGGAGGTGACCAAGAACCCGATGGTTACTCTGACAGAGCTCCAGTTCCTCTGTGGAGATGGGAGAACCTTCTGAAGGACAACCACATCTGCAGCACTCCACCAATCAGGCCTTTATGGGAGAGATGCCAGACGGTAGCCATTCCACCAATCAGGCCTTTATGGGAGAGATGGCAGACGGTAGCCACTCCACCAATCAGGCCTTTATGGGAGAGATGCCAGACGGTAGCCACTCCTCAGTAAAAGGCACATGGCAGCCTATTTGGAGTTTTCCAAAAGGCACCTGAAGGACTCTCAGACCATGAGAAACAAGATTCTCTGGTCTGATGAAACCAAGATTGAACTCTTTGGCCTGAATGCCAAGCATNCCAAAAGGCACCTGAAGGACTCTCAGACCATGAGAAACAAGATTCTCTGGTCTGATGAAACCAAGATTGAACTCTTTGGCCTGAATGCCAAGCATCATGTCTGGAGAAAACCTGGCACCATCTCTACGATGAAGCATGGTGGTGGCAGCATCATGCTGTGGGGATGTTTTTCAGCGGGAGGGACTGGGAGACTAGTCAGGATCGAGGGAAAGATGAACGGAGCAAAGTACAGAGAGATCCTTGATGAAAACCTGCATTAATATGTGTCACATATCAGTTTGCAAACAATGTAAAAAAAATAAATAATAATAATTAATAAAGCCGCATACAAACATGGCCTCGTTTTGTTTCTTGAGTAAGGCAAGCCCAAAATGCAGGTGTTTCAGTCTAGCTCAGTGCTTTCTGTGGTGGTGGCGCAGCCAGCGGAATATGCCGAGCGTAGGGGTTGGTAATGTTCTCTATTTGCGCAGTGATTGGCTCAGTGTTCTGTCACTCATGGGGACACTATGTCACCGCCAAGTCTAAGGGTAGAGTTCGAAAATTCAAGCCCCTTGGGTGCTGCCATAGTTACATTAGAAGTGCACATCCAAGAAGTCTCTGTCATTGGCCACAGATAAAATTATATCAAATCCCGTTATATCTACAGCAGCTTTGATTGGACTGATCATGTCAACATCATACTTTCAAAATCTTAGCTAGCAAGCTAGCAGTCATCAACATGAATCAAGTTGACAATCTACTGGCAAATCCTTTTCAATCCTTGTCATACGAAGATAAATAATTAAGAGAAATCATAGTTAAAACATATCAGTGCTCATCGGCCATTGGACATAAACATTACACAACAAGTTTGAAATTGCAAATTCATCAATTAATAGTTTGAAAGGAATCAGTGGCTAACTGCAAGCACTGCAAAGTAATCACTAGCCTGCTATTCAGTGGAGTCGGTGTGTGGTCCAAGTCTGTTTTTAAGGGTCTCTTTTCCAAGTTTAAAAGGATAAACATTCATTCAACATTGGTCATGCTGTCAATCCAGCATGACTTCTGCCACGCTCAAAACATCTGGAAAATCTCAGACTTCAGTGAGTTCAAGACAACTGGGAACTCTGGGAAAGAAAACGAGCTCTGCCTGGGAACTCGGAATTGCAAGTCGGGAACTCGTGCCTCTTTCTAGAGCTCCCAGTTCCCAGAGAATGCCAGACTTTGATGACAAAGTTTGCCCACGAAGGACTGTCGCACCACCTTCCTGTTCAAGTGAGCACAACAAGGTGAGTCCAAAAACGTCTTGTGTGCTGCTGCATAAATAATGTAATATGCCAGGGAGACTGTAGCTAAGACAATAATATCTATGCTGTAGCTAAGACAATAATACTAAGTGTATGTTGTGTAGTAAACTATTAGTAGCCCAAGTAGCCAAAGTTATATTGACTACATCCAATCTAGCATTAATATCTTATATCCAAATTACGGATTGCCTCTTATCTGCTCGTTGTCCCCTTATGCCGTAGTTTGTACATCTCAATTGTCAGTAGAAACCACATTTGTTTAAGCAAGTCAGCTAAATCAGCTTTGTTTTTTTAAAGGCAGTAAATGAGGCTGAATGAACTGTTTTGCTGCCAGACAAGGCTCTGCTGATAGCCAGGTGTAGCAGTGGTAAGATGTTGGGACTCTGCTGTTGGGACAGCTTTATGTAGGCCCTAACAGTTTGTGGGCACTGTTTGTCACCGTTATAGTGCAATGAATGTATTGTTTAGTGTTGTGTAGTGGCTTTGCTGGCATTCATCCCACGCTTCTTTTGCACCACCAAGATTTACATGCTAAAATCACCACTGTGCCAATGCATGGACTTTTGTTTTCTATGCACGTCGAGGGATGCTATTCACGAGGACCTATTTTTCTGTATCACGATTCCCGAGCAGAAACGGCACAGGAGATGTTCAATGTGCTGTGTGGCTACATTGACGAAAAACAGATTCCATGAGATCGAATGGTGGGCTTTTTGCACAGATGGGGCTCCATCTATGGCGGTGGTGGTGGAGGTGGAAGCTGTGGAGGTGGAAGCTGTGGAGGTGGAAGCTGTGGAGGTGGGTGGTGGCTGTGTTTATATAGCTGTGTGTGGTGTGTGGTGTGGCTGTGTTTATGTAGGTGTGTGTGTGACTGTGTTTATGTGTGTGTGTGGACTGTGTTTATGTGTGTGTGTGTGTGTGTGGCTGTGTGGCTGTGTTTATGTAGGTGTGTGTGTGACTGTGTTTATGTAGCTGTGTGTGGTGTGTGTGTTTGTGTGTGTGTGTGTGTGTGGTGTGTGTGTGTGTGGTGTGTGTGTGTGTGCTGTGTTTTTGGTGTGTGTGTGTGGTGTGTGTGTGTGTGTGTGTGTGTGTTGTGTGTGTGTGGTGTGTGTGTGTGTGTGTAGCTGGGTATAACTGTGCAAATACTGCTGTTTGTTCCATTATTGTGCACACAGTGTCATCTATTCAGCCAATAATTAGCACACATCAGAGCAATCTGTCTAAACATTTGGACATTTTCTGAAACACTCGTTTGAGCTCATTTCCACAACAATTTTCCCTCTCCATTTTGATTATCTACCTCTTGTTGGCCATCCAATACCAAGAAAAACACTTGGCTTACTGTCAATGCACTCCAGTTCAGATAAGCCAGTTGGGGACCTTTCACCAGTGTTTTCATCATACCTGAGTCACTCACTGTTACATTTACAAGCCTCACGTAGGCTCCCCTGACTTTCCCATCTGCTTTGATTGGCTATGTGAACGGTTGCTATCCATGCTGCTGAAATATGCCAGTGCTGAAATTGCAGTTCAGAACATCTAACCATTTCCACTCCAGTCGTTCATACTGCAATGCCAACCAATCTTTCGTCATTTCAACAAAATTGCTTTTGAGAGATAGAATTCTTTATGCCCTAACTTGGCCTTTATAAAAATAGAAAAAAATAACACGTCGATGTGCATCAGGGACAAGCATCAGGGGCCATATGTATCAAGCTTCTCAGAGTGGGAGTGCAGATCTAGGAGCAGGTCCCCCCTGTTCATGTAAACTTATTCATTATGATCTAAAAGGCTAAACTGATCTTAGACCAGCACTTCTATACTCTGAGACGCTTTATGAATACGATACCAGTCATTTGAAATGTAGCCAGATGTAACATCCAGTCACATATCAGGAAAGGTTGTTGTGAACGGGCCTGGGTGTGTATTCCTTAGAACCAAACGGAAGCAGACAGGCCAGAACTGACCTGGGGTGTATTCACTAGAACCAAACGGAAGCAGACAGGCCAGAACTGACCTGGGTGTATTCACTAGGAACCAAACGGAAGCAGACAGGCCAGAACTGACCTGGGGTGTATTCACTAGGAACCAAACGGAAGCAGACAGGCCAGAACTGACCTGGGGTGTATTCACTAGGAACCAACGGGAAACAGACAGGCCAGAACTGACTGGGGTGTAATTCACTAGGAACCAAATGGAAGCAGACAGGCCAGAACTGACCTGGGGTGTATTCACTAGAACCAAACGGACAGGACAGGCCAGAACTGACCTGGGGTGTATTCACTAGGAACCAAACGGAAGCAGACAAAAGGCCAGAACTGACCTGGGGTGTATTCACTAGGAACCAAACGGAAACAGACAGGCCAGAACTGACCTGGGGTGTATTCACTAGGAACCAAACGGAAGCAGACAGGCCAGAACTGACCTGGGGTGTATTCACTAGGAACCAAACGGAAACAGACAGGCCAAACTGACCTGGGGTGTATTCACTAGGAACCAAACGGAAACAGACAGGCCAGAACTGACCTGGGTGTATTCACTAGGAACCAAACGGAAGCAGACAGGCCAAACTGACCTGGGGTGTTCACTAGGACCAAACGGAAACAGACAGATCAGACTAGAGAGGGACCACCTACATTTATTTGTACAGTTAAGAAACACATGTTTTTTCGTCACGTGGAATACACCCAGGTGTTTTCTTCTTCGTGTGAATCACCCCAGGTGTTTTTCTTCTTCGTGTGGAATACACCCCAGGTGTTTTTCTTCTTTTCGTGTTGAATACACCCCAGTGTTTTTCTTCTTCGGTGTGAATACAACCCCCAGGGTGTTTTTCTTCTTCGTGGTGAATACCCCCCAGGGGTTTTATTCTTCTTCGTGTGAATAACATCGGCAGTGAACAGACAGACTAATTACGAGATTCCATCATAGTGTTTACCCATTTATCCAATCAGTGGCAGATTAAGGAAGGGAACAATGAAAAGGAGGGATTTGTAAGTTAGAAGCCTTCACCCTCATTGGCCAAAGATGCTTTCTAAGTGTGTTTCTGATCAAGAGAAAACTGAAGGGGATGGGGTTTAAGGCTCTGAAGAAAGGACTCGAGCGAGGAGAGAGGGCAACAATTATACTGCTAGTGTTTGTCTGTGTGTGTGTGTTGTGTGGTGTGTGTGGTGTGGTGTGTGTTGGTGTGTGTGTAGTTGTGTGTTGTGTGGTGTGTGTGTGTGTGTGTGTGTGATGTGTGTGGTGTGAAGTGTGTGTGTGGTGTGTGTGTGGTGTGTTGTGTGTCCGCTTTGGTGCTCTGTTTTTGTTTGTGTGTTCTATACTTCCACCGGGGGACATGTGTCTAAGAGTAACTCAGGGATATCCATTGGTATTCCTCAAGCATTGCCCAAACAGAACTGGTGTTTACGTCAGTGGGAAGGTGGTGAAAATAAGACTGGAAAACAAGGTGACTTTTCAGAGAAGAGTATAATTGTGTCTCTCTTCTTCCTATAGGACCTCCCTTGGGTAAAGCCTGGGGGAGGGTGTTGAGATTGTTAACCGGTTAGCCACGGTTTAGCCCAGCAGCCATTCTGGTTTCACCTCCAGTATGCTGGTGTCCAAATTAGCACCCTATTCCTTGCACTAGTGCACTATAAAGGAAATAATTTGAGGGCACAGCCATCATAAACCAACAGTATAACGTTAGGCAATGTGGTTGAGAGCGGTAGAGAGGATCGCGGTCGAGTCGAGGATGCGGCGAGGTCGAGAGGATGCCGGTCGAGTTCGGGGAGGGTCGGAGTCGGAGAGGATCGCGGTCGAGTTCGGGAGAGGATGCCGTTCGAGTGGGAGGACCGGTCTAGGATGCGGTGAGCGGGAATCGGCGGTCGGAGTTCCGGAGAGGATCGGCGGTCGAGTTCGGAGAGGATCGCGGTCGAGTGGAGGGATCGGCGAGGAGTTTGGAGAGGGCGCGGGGTCGAGGTTCCGGAGAGATCGGCGGTCCGAGTTCGAGAGGATGCGGGGTCGAGGTCTGAGAGGGATCGGCGATTCAGAGCCGCGGCGAGTTCGGGAGAGGATCCCCGGATTCCGGAGGGATCGCGGTCGGAGTTCGGAGAGGATCGCCCGTCGGAGGTTCGAGAGGCTCGTGCGGGAGAGGATCGCCGGTCGATTTCGGGAGAAGGATCGCGGTCGAGTGTTCGGAAGGATCGCCGGTCGAGTTCGGAGAGGATTCGCCGGGGCTCGAGGGTTCGGGAGAAGGGATGGTCGAGTTCGCAGAGATCGGGTTCGGGTGAGGGTTCCGAGTTTCGGAGAAGGATCGTCGTCCGAGTTCGGAGAGGGATCGCCGGGTCGAGTTCGGAGAGGAGTCGCCGGTCGAGTTCGACGAGATCGCCGGTCGAGTCGGAGAGGAAGTGGGCTCAGAGCTGGTCCACCCTCATAGTAGCAGGCAGCAGTGGGCTCAGAGCTGGTCCACCCTCATAGTAGCAAGCAGCTGTGGGCTCAGAGCTGGTCCACCCTCATAGTAGCAAGCAGCTGTGGGCTCAGAGCTCGGCTAATGCTGGCTCACCCTCCCCCCCTTGCCTTGGCACCCCACACCTTAAAATTACTGCTCAAGCGGGGGGGGGGACCAGATGGTGAGGAGACCACGTGGCACTAGGCACCGCCGTGTGTTTGATAAACACACGTTTCCTTTCCCTCTRTTCCCCCTCCTCCTCCCCGTCCTCCTCTAACAAGCCGCCTCTGTCAGCTGAACATCTGGAGCATGGCGTCTCGTTAGCTCTCCTCTTTGACTAGCCGTGACACGAGGCTGACGCCCTAAAAAGTTCCGCTGATGCCTGACGCCTCGAGGAGTGACATACAGTTCTCTGTTCTAGTTTCAGGTCGTTAGCAATGTTTAAAAGGTGCCATTGTTGTCATTAGCATTAGCATAACATTAMCATCAACAAACATTATTGTTTCATTTAATTTCACCTATATATTTAAATATTTCCAATTTCGTTACAATTTTTTGCTACATGTAATCTTTTGGTTCAACCATAATAAGCATCATCAACAGGGGGAACGTACTGGGTGTACACTGATAAGCTATAGAAAGAACATGTTAATTTATAAGACTTGTTCACAGAAAATATAATTGTTCATAAGAAGGGCCTGAGATCAAAGTCAAAATCCAGACCACTAGGGGTCAATGTTTTTAAATAGGATAGCCAGTAGGCCTAGGATCTCAATGTTACCGCCTCTCCTTGGTAGAGCAACATGCTCAATGCCTGTGTATTTGAGGGAGGAGATGGGATGGTTAGCTTCAATAAAGTGAGCTGCTATTGGATAGTCAGTGTTCTTACACCTGATTGAGCTGCGGTGTTCAGCTATGTGTTGTTTTAAGTTGTATTTTCGTTTGTCCTACGTGGGCTTTTCCACATGAACAGGTGATGAGATAGATTACTACCTTGGTCTTGCATGAGATGATTCCCCTAACAGGGATTTTTCGACCTGTATGTGGGTGTCTGAAGAAGGATGTTTTTATAGTGCTATTGCACTGTGAGCATGATCCACATTTGTAGTTCCCATTTGGAATGGGTGTTAAGAGTGTCTGAGTGGGCTCAAGGGGCAGGTCAGATCTCACCAAAATATCTCCAATATTGTCACCACACTTGTAGACCACCATTGGGGGCTCCTTGAAGAGGTGTGCAATTTTTTTTTGTCTGATTGCAGAATATACCAGTGCTTTTTCAGGATTGCTTTCATTTTCTCTGAACACTTGGTGTACTTAGTGCAAAACACTTTTTTTTTTTCTTCATTGGTTTTGTTTTTAGCAATTCTTCTCCTGGTTTTTGAGATATTTTCATCATTGCAGCATTAAGAGTTTTGTTCTTGTTGCGTCTCATTTTTGAATTAATCTGTCATTTTCTTAGCATTGCTGTCAAAATCTGACTGGTGGCCACAGATTGGTTTAACCCTGCATACCTGGCTATACGGTAGACCATTCCTGAGGGGAAGGGGATGCATACTATTCGCACGTAGTATTGCGGTCTGTGGGCTTTGTGTATAAGTCTGTGTGTAATGCATGTCAAAACCTTCCTTGGCCAAAAGTCCTCAACAGAGTGAAAGTATTTTCTTTAGCTGACAGAACGGAGAGACATTTTTTTCTTTAATTCTCAGGTTTTCAGGGAGACAAATTGAGGTGGTTGTGTACCTTAATACACACACACACGCACACACACGCACGCACGCACGCACGCACACGCACACGCACACACGCGCACACACACACAAAGACTCTTTTCAGAGAATAGCCAAAGAAAGGAGTGACATTTGTTTTCCCTGTAGGTTTGCCAAACACGAAGCACCTTTCAGCTGTTATTTCTCGCATAAAGGAGGTAATGAGGGTGCGTATATGCATGAGCCACCTTATGAATATCAGATTGAAGGAGACTACAAGGTATCTCCAGCATCCTGATACCCACCTTTCACAAACAGAAGGTGGAAGAGTGTCAGGGTGAGAGAGAGAGAGAGAGAGAGAGAGAGAAAGTGTGTGTATGTATGGCTGTTTATGCAGCTATGTGTGTTTATGTAGGTGTGTGTGTGTGTGTGTGTGGCTGTGTTTATGTAGGTGTGTGTGTGGCTGTGTTTATGTAGGTGTGTGTGTGGCTGTGTTTATGTAGCTGTGTGTGTGTGTGGCTGTGTTTATGTAGCTGTGTGTGTGTGTGTGTGTGGCTGTGTTGCCGAAAACAACCCCCCCCCCCCCCCCCCCCAGCCAATGCCACCCCTGCCGACCCCCCAGATGGCCACCCCTGCCGACCCCCCAGAATGCCACCCCTGCCGAACCCCCCCCCCAGATGCCACTCCCGGCCGACCCCCAGATGGCCACCCTGCCGCCCCCCCCAGAATGCCACCCCTGCCGACCCCCCCATAGTTTGGGAACTACTGGCATAATAGACCCATGTATGGTTTGTAAGTATTGTTTGCCTAAAATGTTCATCTTTATTGGTTATTTCACTGGAGGTATCTACCAGACCAGGACCTAGAGACAGACATGTTCAATACTGTCTATATTCTGATATGTAAAAATACTAGAAACGCATCGGCACTGCCGTTTAGGGGCCTTGGCCTTTATACAATTGAACAGTTCACAGTCCTACAGTACGCCAAGCTCACCTCAAGCACCTCAAGCAGCCTGAAGAGAGTGGGTTTGGCAGACAATACATTTACCAACCCACCCTTTCACTCACAGGCAGCAGTGGGCTCAGACATTGTCCACCTTTATAGTAGCAGGCCAGCTGTGGGCTCAGAAGCTGGTCCACCCTCATAGTAGCAGGCAGCAAACATTTACCCTGCCCCCCCACCCCAATGGACCATTGTTACAGAGTTAAAATATATAGATATTATTTCTATTTATTTGCTGTTTATTATTACAGTTATTGTTTTTATTTCACTTTGACCTGCGTTGTTGGAGCTTGGCGCTTAAGATTTTTTCCGTACCTTAAAACTTCTAATATAATCTAAATGGCGTTGTAATTTTACAATTATTGTCCAAAAAGTGTTTAGTGCTTGTGTTGTTTAATTCGAGAAAAAAAAACTATTAAAATCTGTAACGCAAATCTCCAAACTTTTTTGTTTGTTTTATAGTTTGAAACTGGACATGGTGCCACACTGACAAAAACTCCCCATAATTGTGAACAGAACAAAAGGTTGGATTTGTGTGTGTGTCTCCTGATCACTCCTACTCGGTACCAGTTTACAGGATGATAGAGCTGAAAGGGTCTGGAACCGCCTCAATTGCACACTGGTTCAATTTGTGTGCCTAGATTTCAATGTATACCAGAGTTTTAAAGAGCCTTTGTTCTCGGGCAAATCCAAAAACCTGCTCTGGATCAAGCGTTCCTTTAATCCTGCCTGGATTACAATGATAAAATGCTCTTTGCGAGTGAATACGTTGACCGTTTGATAATCATTTTATTCCCTCAGGATGATACAAAAAGGGCTGTCTAACATGAGGAAATACAAAACAAATATAGCCTGCATTTTCAGAGGCACCGATTTCTGAAGAAGTTTAGGATGAAACAGGAGACGCAATGACATTCAGGAAGTCTCACATTCCAACTCCATAAATCTTGATTCCTTACTGAAGGAAAAATGAAAAAATAAATGGAGATAGTCTACTATAACGGGGACAAAAAGCAAGAACACAGGACAGTAGCTGACGTATGAAAGAATATGAAAAGGTATGTGCGAGAGTCCATTCTCACTTTAAGGCCTAGTTCACCCAAATCACAATATTCCATATTGTTCATCCTTCTCCATAAGCCATATTTAGACACAGACGGACAGCAATCCATGTTTTMGGGGGTTTACCTGGCTACTGTTGCTGTCAATGCACATTTTTTTGGCGTATTTTTCCAAAAGCCAATGCAAGTCAATATCCCCTAAATTAGCATGTTTTGAATGAGAATGTACTTCCTATGCGTCATCTGTAAGACTGTGGGAAGGGTGTGAATTCCTCACCTCTCAGTTAGCTAGAGATCGATAGCCAGCATCTAAAATAATAAAGGCGACTATGGAGCAGGGATCATTTTCCACGTAAAGACCTCGGGGAACATTCCAGTAACTCATCTTCACTAATAAGTATATTTACACTTTCTCTCACATTTTAATGCCGATTTATGTTCCCATCGCCACAACCTAAGGTGTATCAATCAGGCCTCCTCCACCAGGATTATTCTGAAAGTCTTCTGTCCGTCCAAAACGTGCAAGAAACATTTAATTGGCCTGAAAATAGCAGCAGAGAAGAGAATCCAAGGCCTAGCCTCCCTCCTTCCCTCCCTCCACTCACTAATGGGATTAATAAGAGGGTGTGTTGAGATGGTTGTTGAAGGTTCGTAGTTTGCATTCTCCCAGAGCTGCACAAACAAACTGCAAATGGTTAATACAAAGAACTGACTGCGTGTCTTTCTTACAGCCCAATCGGTTATACTAACGCCTCGATCACACCTACAGCCTCATTACGTAAAGCCAGGCTGCGGCTTTTGTGGAGCGATGGGTAACGAAGCTTCGTGGGTGACTGTTGTTGATGTGTGCAGAGGGTCCCTGGTTCYCGCCCGAGGTCGGGGCGAGGGGACGGTCTAAAGTTATACTGTTACATACGCAGCATCATCTGGATATGTGTGCAACAAAAGTTCCACAATCATCTTCTGCTACCATTTCTGTCAAGCCGTCTACACATACAATTAGTGGCGTACGTTTGATAAATCCAATGTATTCGCCACACAGAATGCACTGCAATTGCCTCGGCAAATGCCATCGTGCAAGGCAAGCACAGCGTTCCATTGGAAATGAATGTACTTCCGGTGTTCCATAACACAATGACGCAGTCTGTGTGATCGAGGCGTAACAGTAGTTATTACCCCAAATGTTCATGATGTACAGCCTGATAAGGATGCTATCCATGTGAAAGGGACATATTCTCTGAACGTGTCAAAAATGTTGATTGGGCCAAAGTACTGTCTAATCCCCTTTAGTCATTGTGAGTTGCATCAGCTAATTACAAAATGACTTTATTATCTATACCCATCCAATTAGCGCATGATGTTACGCTAGCAGAAACCACTTTGTCATGAATTACAACTATTAGTGCTCGTCTCTGAAATGTACAAACAGGACTTGTATGTAATCCATGTTTAATCACTGTTTTAGTCAYCGGGTCGCATTTAAAGCAGAGACTACGGCGACGCTTCCCATTCGTTTAAATCGGCCTGTTCTCCAGACAGATTTAGCCGGCTAAAGTACCTGGGTCAACTGGTGGCACTCGACTGGCGCCGTGCTTTCATACAGCCTCACAGACAAACCGTCCAAAATGGCTTCCCCTCAGGGTGCCTCTGTAGACCCGGATTATCAAATCCGGTGTCCATCACCGCAAACAAAGCTGACACTGGTACTGAATATTCATGAGAAGCTGTTGAATCTCTGGTCCGCGTCCAAGAATCAGCCACCGTATGCAAGATAAATAAATAAACACATTATCCACTCACACACAAACAACCTGCCTAAGTGTGCATGGGCTGTAGGGGGTAGGTAGGGGTGGTGAGAATGGAGGCGGTGGTGGGGCGAAGCGGGGATTGGATAAAGATAAGAATGGGGGAGGGGATTGGGTGTTCGCTGCAAAACGTGCGTTCCAAGTGTGGTGGGCACATTTGGTGCTGGGCGGCGGTTTATGTCCCACAGACGCGCTGGTTTATTGGCTATTAGATGGATTAGCGCCACAATCTGTGAAGAATACCACTCCACTGTGGACGTGTGCCGCCCACGTCACAAACATGAGCTCCTCAAAAACTTTGAAAGTTCACTTGCCAAACAGTCTTGCTGCTCATGATGACGTATGATTACATGGCCATGGTCTGCATCCCAAATGGCATGCTATTCCCTATACAGTGCACTACTATTGACCAGATCCCTATTAGATCCCTATTTATACTGTAGTGTTCGGGATGCAGTCAAGGACTATGCGGTTGCGACTGCTTTGAGTGTAGTCAGAACCTCGGTGGTCACCTAAGACAGGGGCTCCCAAACTTTTTCATTCAGCCACCTCCCCCCTTCCAGCATTGGGGAACATCCCACGCCCCCCACGTTAATTTCTATGGGCACACGAGCACTGTTCATGACACAAACCGTTCAACTAGTTGATCTAAACATTTCAGACACGTTATAAATAACTTTCTAATGTATGCATTCTACTATTACACGTTTCAAGAGTAAGTTGAACGCCGGACTGAGTTACTTTAAAAATATTAATTCTTTATAAAAAAAATGTAAAAAAACATTGGCCACCCCACCAACATTCCTACACTGCGCCACCCCAAATTTACCTTGCCGCACCCCAATTTACCCTGCCGCCACCCCAATTTACCTTGCGCCACCCCAAATTTACCCTGCCACCACCCCAATTTTACCCTGCGCCACCCCAATTTACCTTGCCGCCACCTCAACGGACATTACCCTTGCCCCCCCTCCTCAACGGACATTTACCCTGCCCCCACCCCAACGGACATTTACCCTGCGCCCCCTCCTCAACGGACATTTACCCTGCGCCCCACCCCAACGGACATTTACCCTGCGCCCCCCCCAATGGACATTTACCCTGCCCCATCCTCAACGGATATTTACCCTGCCCACCCCAACGGACATTTACCCTGCCCCCACCCCAATGGACATTTACCCTGCCCCCCCACCCCAATGGACATTTACCCTGCCCCCCGATGGACATTTACCCTGCCCCCCACCCCAATGGACATTTACTCTGCCCCCACCCCAATGGACATTTACTCTGCCCCCCCTCCTCAACGGACATTTACCCTGCCCCCCATGGACATTTACCCTGCCCCCCAACCCCAATGGACATTTACTCTGCCCCCCTCCTCAACGGACATTTACCCTGCCCCCATGGACATTTACCCTGCCCCCAACCCCAATGGACATTTACTCTGCCCCCCCTCCCAACGGACATTTACCCTGCCCCCCCATGGACATTTACCCTGCCCCCCAACCCCAATGGACATTTACTCTGCCCCCCCTCCTCAACGGACATTTACCCTGCCCCCCCCACCCCAACGAACATTTACTCTGCCCCCCCACCCATAGGACATTTACTCTGCCCCCCACCTCAACGGACGTTCTATTGCCCCCTAGCAGTAGCCCACAGTGTTCTATTGGCTCCTAGCAGTAGCCCACAGTGTTATATTGGCTCCTAGCAGTGTTCTATTGCCCCCTAGCAGTAGCCCACAGTGTTCTATTGGCTCCTAGCAGTAGCCCACAGTGTTCTATTGGCCCCTAGCAGTAGCCCACAGTGTTCTATTGGCCCCTAGCAGTAGCCCACAGTGTTCTATTGCCCCCTAGCAGTAGCCCACAGTGTTTTATTTAAGCAGTAAGGTCGAGGAGGTGTGGTATATGGCCAATATACCACAGCTAAGGGCTGTTCTTAGGCACGATGCAATGCGAAGTGCCTGGATACAGCCCTTAGCCGTGGTATATTGGCCATATACCACATACTGCCGAGGTGCCTTATTGCTATTATAAACTGGTTACCAATGTAATTAGAGCATTAAAAATATACCTTTCGTCATTTCCGTGGTATACGGTCTAATATACCACGGCTGTCAGCAAATCAGCATTCAGGTCTCGAACCACCCAGTTTATAATTAAGTGATAATGCCCGAGAAGCCGGTGTTGAGGATATTCTACAACAGGTTGGTCAAAACAAGCATTGTGATTGGTTGAGACGCATACTAAGGCCGGATTACCAACAATGTCGAGACAGCCTACAGGGAGGAGGTAGGTACTCGGACAGTGTGGTGCCAGGTAAACAACCTCTCCCTCAATGCTAGCAAAACAAAGGAGCTGATTGTGGACTTCAGGAGGAACCAGGCTGGGCATGCCCCTATCCTCAACAGGGCTGCCATGGAGTAATCCTTCTAACCCCCCCCCCTTAAAAGAGTTAGATGCACTATTGTAAAGTGGTTGTTCCACTGGATATCATAAGGTGAATGCACCAATTTGTAAGTCGCTCTGGATAAGAGCGTCTGCTAAATGACTTAAATGTAAATGTAAATGTGAGAAGGTCAAAAACGTAAATTTCCTTGGAATACACATTTCTGAGCAGCTGACATGTTCAAACCACCCGGACAACGTGGTGGAAAAGGCACGACAGCGACTCTTCAACAGGATGCTGAAGAAATTTGGCCCGTCCCAGAGGGCCCTCGCAGTGTTCTACAGGAGCACCATCGAGAGCATACTGTCGGGCTGCATCACAGCCTGGTACGGTAACTCCACCAGCGAGGACCGCAAGGTGCTACAGAGGATGGTACGCTCAGCCTTACACCCCATTGGGTGCACACCGACTGCTTCCCAGGACACCTACAACACCAGGTGTTGCAAGAAGGCCAAGAAGATAATCAGGGACCCCAGCCACGGCCTGTTCCCTGCCGCCACCCCAATTTACCCTGCCGCCACCCCAATTTACCCTGCCGCCACCCCAATTTACACTGCCGCCACCCCAATTTACCTTGCCGCCACCCTGCCCTCCACAGACAGCCACTAAAGAACAGTCTCTTCACATCAGTATTAGAGTGTTAATTCGTGACATAGCGCAATTGGCGCAGGCCTTGCTCTCCCATATTGCCTTTGCCGGCTCATTAAAGAGCCCGCTGAGATCAGAGTTTTCAAGGCAAAAGGGGCCATTACCCTCAGTTGGTGTTCCCGCCGCGTCTATCTGGGTCTGTTACCCCTCTCCCCCGCTTGCTATTCGCTGGGCTGTTACCCCTCTCCCCCGCATCTTATCCCTGGGCCTGTTACCTGGCTCTTCCCCCTTATCCTGGGACATAGTTTACCCCTCCTCGGCTCCCCTCTACCTTATTCTATTAGCTCCTAGCAGTAACCACAGTGGTTCCTAATGGCTCTAGCAGTAAACCACAGTGTATCTATTGCTCTTAGCAGTAACCCACAGTGTTCTATATGGCTCCTAGCAGTAACGCCACAGTGTTTCTACTTGGCTCCCTAGCAGTAACCCACAGGGTGTCTATTGGCTCTAGCTTCATAGCCCACAGTGGTTTCTATATGGCTCCTAGCAGTAATCCACAGTTGTGTTATTGGTTCACTAGGCAGTATAACGCCAAAAGTTCTATTGGCTCCTAGCAAGTAACGCCCACAGTGTTCCTAATTGGCTCCTAGCAGTAGCCCCCACAGTTGTCTACTTGGCTCCTAGGCAAGTAAACCCACAGTGTGGTTATGTGTTCCTAGCAAGTACACCCACAGTGTTCTATTTGCTCCTAGCAGTAGCCCACGGTGTTCTATTGGCTCCTAGCAGTAGCCCGGCCACAGATCGTGATTTATTGCTCCAGCCAGTAGCCGCCAGTGGTTTCTATTCGGCTCTAGCAGTACACAGTCATGCCCAGCTGACCCACAGTGGTTTCTAATTGGCTCCTAGCAGTAGCCCACAGTGGTTCTAATTGGCGCTCTAGCAGTAGCCTACAGTGTTCTACTTGGCTCCTAGCAGTAGCCCACAGTGTCTTTTGGCTTCCTAGCAGTGCACCACAGTGCTTCTATTGAGCTTACCTAGCAGTAGCCCACAGTGTTCTATTGGCTCCCTAGCAGTAGCCCCACAGTGATTCTATTGGCTCCTTTAGCGCTAGCCGCCACAGTTCTATTGGCTCTAGCAGTAGAACCCACAGTGTTCGTATTGGCTTTCCTGCAAGTAACCCCACAGTGGTTCGTATTGGCGCTCCTAAGCGAGTAAGCCCTGTTAGCTAGCCATGTTACGTTATTTTGGCTTCCTAGCAGTGTTCTAAATCTGGCTCGAGCACGTAGCCCACAGTGTTCTTTGGCTCTGCAGTAGCCCAACCACGTTCTCAATTGCCCCTAGCACTACCCACAGTGTTTAATTGGCTCCCTAGCAGTTAAGCCCACACCGTGTTATATTGGCATCCTAGCAGTAGCCGCACCCGCTTCTAAAGTGTGCCCTAAGCGAGTTAGCCCACATTTCTCTATGGCTCCTAGCAGTATGGCCCCAGCTTGTTCTATTGGCCACTAGAGTAGCCCACATGTGTTCCTTGGCTCCTAGCAGTAGCCCACCCACGTTCTATTGCCCGCCTCCAGCAGTAGCCCACAGTGTTCTATTGGCTCCTAGCAGTAGCCCACAGTGGTTGTATATTGGCTCGCTACAGTGTTTCTATTGCTCCTAGCAGTAGCCCACGAGTGTTCATGGCTCCTAGGCTAGTCCCACCAGATTTATTGCCCCTAGCAGTAGCCCACTAGTTTGTGGGTTTGCTATTACGTTTTGTCCTTTCTAACTGGTCTATTGGCTCTAGGTAGCCACAGTGTTATATTTGGCTCCTAGCAAGTTGTTTCTATTGCGCCCTAAGCAGTAGCCCACAGTGTTCTATTGCTCCTAGCGAGCCGACAGTGTTAAAGGCCCACAGTCCCGTGTTCTATTGTGGCCCCTAGCAGTAGCCCACAGTTGTTTATTCGTCACCTGCACTAGCCCAGTCTATAGCCCACAGTGTTTGCCAGTGTTTTATTTTAAGAGTAAGGTCGTGAGGCGTGTGGTATATGGCCAATATACACAGCTAACGGGCTGTTCTTTAGGCACGATGCATCATGCGAAGTGGCCGTGGATACAGCCCTTAGCCGGGTATATTGGCCATATACACAATACTGCCGAGGTGCTTATTTTGCTATTAAACTGGTTACCAATGTAATTAGAGCATTAAAATATAAGCTTTCGTCAATTTCCGTGGTCTATAGCGGTCTAATAATACCAGCGGCTGTCAGCAAATCAGCATTCAGGTCCGACCGAACCAGTTTATTATTAAGTGATAATGCCCGAGAGCCGGTGTTGAGGATATTCTTACCAACGAAGGTTGGTCAAGAAACAAGCATTGTGATTGGTTGAGACGCATACTTAAGGCCCGGATTACCAACAATGCTCCGAGACAGCCTAGCAGGGAGGAGGTAGGTACTCTGGACAAGCGTGTGGTGCCAGGATAAACAACCTCTCCTCCATTGCTAGCAAAACAAAGAGCTGATTGTGGACTTCAGGAGGAACAGGCTGGGCATCGCCTATCCTCACAGGCTGCCATGGAGTAATCTCTTCTTAATTTCCCCCTAAAAGAGTTAGTCATAGTAAATCGGTGTCTACGGATTCATAAGGTGAATGCACCAATCTGATAAAGCTCGTTGATAAAGCGTCTGCTACGACTAGAAAGACCCCCTTAAAAGAGTTGAGCACTAAGGTAACAGTGTTTCGATGGATACATAAGTGAGTGCCATTCGTAAGTCCGCTAAGGCTAAGTTTATAGTGGAGGTCAAAACGTAATTCTGGAAACACATTCGAGCAGCTGACATGTTCAAACCACCCGGACAACCGTTCTGGTTGGAAAAAGGCACGACAGCGACTCTTAAGCAGGATGCTGAAGCAAATGTTGGCCGCGTCCACAGAGGGCCCTCCAGCTGTTCTACAGGCACCATCGAGAGCATAACTGTCGGGGCCTGCATCAGCAGCCTGGTACGGTAAACTCCACCAGCGAGACCGCAAGAGTGCTACAGAGGAATGCGTAACGCTCAGCCCTTACAACCCATTGGGTGCAGCACGACTGCTTCCAGGACACCTACAACACCAGCTGTTGCAAGAAGGGGGGGAGGCCAAAGAAGATAATCAGGGACCCAGCCACCGGCCTGTTCGCCTGCGGCCACCACCAATTTACTCTCGCCGCCACCCCAATTTACCCTGCCGCCACCCATTTACACTGCCGCCACCTATAATTTACCCCCCACCAAACCCCCCTTT
>NC_036855.1:1340233-1346403 GCF_002910315.2 Salvelinus sp. IW2-2015
AGTGTCGTCGTTGGGTGGTAGACGGGATACTCTGTCTGTCCTCTCCTAGCCCACGTTTACAGCGGCTGCTGCTAACGCAACGGCTAGGAGGTATCACTTCTGTAGCGAATAAGAGTTCAAAGTTCATACCATTCGCAACCAAAGCTCACGCTGAGGTTGGCTTCGTTCTGTAGTTATTATCTGAATCCTTCTGACATCGGACCGTCATCCTAATGTACCCGGAACAGGAGGTTTCATTTTCGTCAAGGGCTTATGTAGTGGAGGGAGAGATGGGTGTGTTTTATAGTTTATAACCCATGTCTTTTCACAGGGGCGTGCCACTGATTGAGCAGAGCCCTAACCTTATGAAAACCCAAATCTCTCATTTGGAAGCTAAAATTACATTTAATCTTTTCACAAATAATTTTACATTTGAATTGCACAACAATTCCATGGGAATCTGATAACTATAATGTGTAGACTTTCCCAGATACAGTTTAGGTCGTCCTGTCATCAGTCATAATGTCTCAGATGACAACCGAACTGACATCATATTCATTAAGTACCAACGCATATTTTCAACTGGTTCTATTACCGAAATATGGTTCCTTTCCCTCCACTTGTTTGATGTTCCCAGACTCTCTATGTTTAACAAAGGCTATTCAAGAGTCCCTCTGTAGAGTCAAGAGACAGGGAAGGGAGAAAGGTATTTATGGCAGGGYTCATAAACCTTACCCACAGGCCAACATCATGACACTAGCAACACACATTCGACCGGTGACCGCATTTCTCAAGCCATGCATGTTTGGATACCAGGTGCTTGCAATCTCTGTACAGGGCAGAATGGGAAACAGGCGCAATTGGCCCGCGCGAGCACCCGTTCAAGGCAGATCAACAGGCACAACCAACGGATGAGGTGGGGGATGACGAACTTGACATCATGATGACTTGTGGGCAGTGGGTTCCGAACAACAATGACCAAAAATGTATAAAAAAAATAATTTTGTGGGAAATTATACCACCACCCAAAAGGGCACTTTGGAGACTGGAAGAGCCCTAACTGTGCACGTGCCTGACTGCATGGCTTACCGGCCTTTTACTGCGGCTACTGCTAATTGGACAGTAATATCAAGAGTTGATAAGGCTCCGGGCTCTGAGTATTTCAATGCAATAATGTTTTAACTTGATGATCGCCAAACAAACAAATCAATACCTCATGGCATTATAACCGGCATTAAGCTTCCAGGCTGTATCACAACCGGCCGAGATTGGGAGTCCCATAGGGCGGCGCACAATTGGCCCAGTGTCGTCCGGGTTACGATTTAGCCAGGGTAGGCCACCATTGTAAATACGAATTTGTTCTTTACCGTCTTGCCTAGTTAAATAAATCAAAATAAATACAGCGGCTACCGTTAATTGGAACAATGGAATGTGTGAGCCTAATGTGAAATGGAGGAGCGCTGTATGCTTCACAGGCCCCTGGGTTCTTTTGAACCAGTGCTTAGTTAGACTGTTTGGAAATGTATTCACTTTGGACCTCTAAAGTAATACATTTGCCATCTGCCGTACCTACTTTTGAGGACTGGGCAGACCAGGAAATACTGTATTTTCTTCTATCCATTTCTTCTACAGAACCTTACTGGTGTGACTGTGACCTGGAAAAACATGCCCCGAACCGAGTAAAATGGAGGARATTTATCAATGGCCTAAACTCCTTATAGGAAGTAAGTCACAACCCATCTTACACCTTGGCGTACATACCCATTGCTAAACAAGTGTCAAAACCCAGAGTAAAACATTATCCTCTGTAAAAGTATAGATCCTTCATAACTCTTCAGTGTAATCAAACTGAGCAGTGAGCATCAGATTTATTTCCCCAGGACTTTGCTTCATTAACAGATCTTGGTATTGACTGTGAGCGGGAGTGTATCCTTGACCACGGACACACAATCTCCCTCTGTCACGGCTCTGGGATTATAGGGATAACTCTCATAACTCATATTGACTCAATGTACCTGCTCTGGCTCTCTCTCTCTCCGGATTAATGATATGACATTCTATAAAATCCCTTCTCTGTAATAATATTACCTGATTGAGCTAATCATGTAAATGTAATTAACTAGAAAGTCGGGGCACCAGAAATAATATTTATAGAGCAGTTATCTTCCGAAGAAACTCTAAAGAACCTAGTAATGTTTTTACATCAATAGCAGTCACATATTAATGTCCATCCTGTATTTCAGTCTCACTGAAATCTGGTAAAATTCAAATCAAATCTAGTTTTATTTTATATAGGCCGGCATCGTAGCATCAGTTAATTATCTTCGAAAGAGTGCCTGTATCAAAACCCCAGCCTAAAACTCCAAAACAGCAAGCCATGCAAAGTGTTAGAAGCACCCAAATTTCTTGGTTATCTTCACAAACCCTGGCCTAACAAGTGTTGAAAATTGGTTTCAATAATTATTTTACTACACATACCGCAACTAATAGCACAGAATTAACATATACAAGAATGAATCATTACCGTTGTTACCAAATTATGTCATGAAGGAAAACTCGCCAAAGCGGACGGAAGCAGATATGACAGCGGTTACACAAAGAAAAGGGGGTTGGGTTTGAAGTGAAAGAGCGGAAGACTGAAGAAGCAAAGGCAGAAGCCGATGTTCTCTATTCGGGCCGCTAGCAAGCCTACTCTATCGTTAAATACAGGATATCTTACTAGCATTCTAAATTACCCCCATTTGAAAAGGAAAATGCAATGAAATATTTAACTTGAGCTGCGCTTCAATAGGTTGGTGGTAGATGGAAGGCCGATGTTGCCCAACAGAGTCCTTTAATCCTTGAAGAGAGTTCTCTGGTGGTTAACGGGAAACGTTGTGTTTTTTTCTCATACGTTCCGGTACATCAGATCTCCCCAGGTCACACCCCTCTAGCACTCACTTTTTGTTCCGGCACTTCCCGATTTACAAATTAAGCACTGGCTATGACCAAACAACCAAAACAACGATGAACAATGCCACATGCAGGGTCATGCACAGACCTTTCAGGGGGCAGGTGCTCAAGCAGGTGCTTGGAAAAATACAATAAAATCTCAAAATTCATAACATACCAAATGCCTCTGTAGCGAAATGTATATATATTTTTTTGTTGCGTAGGCCTATGTATTTGTCCACAAATTCTATTTCACAGTGTGTGGCCATTGGGAAACACACTCTCTCATCATCACATTGTAAGCAAGCTAGTTACAGTGCCTCATTAAGACATGATTGACATGGGGAAAGGAAATCTGCTAGTCAGCTAGCTAGCTCCATTTCTTTAACTGGTTGTGATTTATCTTTAATGCTCGTATCAAATAATTAATATAACATTCATAATCTTCTAACTCATAWATGACTGGCTGGCTAGTGGCTTGRGTGGATATTTTAGTATATGGTGGTTGGCTAGCGTGTACCCTATTCATAGATGCTAACTACTTTAGCGCTTATTGACGATAGTGTCTTCTGACGTGGAGTTTAGTTAAGAGCCCCGATGCTTGCTCTAAACATTAACACGCATCGTTTGCGGTAAGCTAAATTACTGCACACCTTTTTAGGGTTAGGATTGGAGGAAGGGTTTTGGAGAGCGAGCTAGAGTGTAGATTACCTGTGTTGTCACTCCTCTCTGTCTTTCTCTCAGCCAAGACAGACCGAATATTGATGCTGAATGATGTAGGCTAAATCAAGTGTGAAACAAATGTTATGCTGCTGTGGCAGTACTGTTGATATTTAAACTATGTAGCTAGTGTCGTGTCTTTGGCTATGCGTGTCCTGTGTGAATTTAAAGTATGCTCTCTCTAATTGCTCTCTCTCTCTCCTTCTTTCTTTCTTTTCGGAGGACCTGAGTCCTAGGACCATGCCTAAGACTACCTGGCATGATGACTCCTTGCTGTCCCCAGTCCACCTGGTCATGCTGCTTCTCCAGTTTCAACTGTTGCCTGCGGCTATGGAAACACCTGACCTGTTCACCAGACATGCTACCTGCCCCGGACCTGCTGTTTTCAACCTCTAGAGATAGCGGGAGCAGTAGAGATACTCTGAATGATCGCGATGAAAAGCCAACTGACATTTACTCCTGAGGTGTTGACCTGTTGCACCCTCTACAACTACTTGATTATTATTATTTTACCATGCTGGTCATCTATGAACATTTGAACATCTTGGCCATGTTCTGTTTATAATCTCCACCCGGCACAGCCAGAAGAGGACCGGCCACCCCTCATAGCCTGGTTCCTCTCTAGGTTTCTTCCTAGGTTCTGGCCTTTCTAGGGAGTTTCCCGCACACCGTGCTTCTACACCTGCATTGCTAGCTGTTTGGGGTTTAGGCTGGGTTTCTGTACAGCTCTTTGGCTTTATAAATAAATGTGATTGTTACTTACCCTTACCACCTGGGGCTGCCGTTAGGAAGTCCATGATGGGTCGCCACGAATGAGAAGGCGGATTTTAGACCCCATCATAGCACTGAGACTGCACTTGTGAAGGTGGTAAGTTACCTTTTAATGGCGTCAGACCAAGGCTCTGCATCTGTCCTCGTGCTCCTAGACCRTAGTGCTGCTTTTGATACCATCAATCACCACATTCTTCTGGAGAGATTGGAAACCCAAATTGGTCTACACGGACAAGATCTGGCCTGGTTTTGATCTTATCTCTCAGAAAGATATCAGTTTGTCTCTGTGGATGGTTTGTCCTCTGACAAATCAACTGTAAATGTCGGTGTTCCTCAAGGCTCCATTTTAGGACCACTATTGTTTTCACTATATATTTTACCTCTTGGTGATGTCATTCAGGAAAATAATGTTAACTTTCACTGCTATGCGGACGACACACAGCTGTACATTTGGATGAAACAMGGTGAAGCCCCAAAATTGCCCTACCTGGAAGCATGCGTTTCAGACTCAAGGAAGTGGATGGCGGTACATTTTCTACTTTTAAACTCGGACAAAACAGAGATGCTTGTTCTAGGTCCCAAGAAACAAAGAGATCTTCTGTTGAATCTGACAATTAATCTTGATGGTTGTACAGTCGTCTCAAATAAAACTGTGAAGGACCTCGGCGTTACTCTGGACCCTGATCTCTCTTTTGACGAACATATCAAGACTGTTTCAAGGACATATTTTTTCCATCTACGTAACATTGCAAAAATCAGAAACTTTCTGTCCAAAAATGATGCAGAAAAATGAATCCATACTTTTGTCACTTCTAGGTTGGACTACTGCAATGGTCTACTTTCCGGCTACTAATAAAGCACTAAATAAACTTCAGTTAGTGCTAAATACGGCTGCTATAGAATCCTGACTAGAACCAAGAAATTTGATCATATTACTCCAGTGCTAGCCTCTCTACAATGGCTTCCTGTTAAGGCAAGTGCTGATTTCAAGGTTTTACTGCAAACCTACAAAGCATTACATGGGCTTGCTCCTACCTATCTTTCCAATTTGGTCCTGCGTACATACCTACACATACACTACGGTCACAAGACGCAGGCCTCCTTATTGTCCCTAGAATTTCTAAGCAAACAGCTGGAGGCAGGGCTTTCTCCTATAGAGCTCAATTTTTATGGAATGGTCTGCCTARCCATGTGAGAGACGCAGACTCGGTCTCAACCTTTAAGTCTTTATTGAAGACTCATCTCTTCAGTAGGTCCTATGATTGAMTATAGTCTGTCCCAGGAGTGTGAAGGTGAACGGAAAGGCACTGGAGCCCTTGCTGTTTCTGCCTGGCCGGTTCCCCTCTCTCCACTGGGATTCTCTGCCTCAAACCCTATTAGAGGGGCTGAGTCACTGGCTTACTGGTGCTCTTCCATGCCATCCCTAGGAGTGTGCGTCACTTGAGTGGGTTGAGTCAATGACGTGATCTTCCTGTCCGAGTTGGCACCCCCCCTTGGGTTGTGCTGTGGGGGAGATCTTCATGGGCTATACTCGGCCTTGTCTCAGGATGGTAAGTTGGTGGTTTGAGATATCCCTCTAGTGGTGTGGGGGCTGTGCTTTGGCAAAGTGGGTGGGGTTATATCCTGCCTGTTTGGCCCTATCGTCGGACGGGGCCACAGTGTATCCTGACCCCTCCTGTCTCAACCTCCAGTATTTATGCTGCAATAGTTTGTGTCGGGGTGCTAGGGTCAGTCTGTTATATCTGGAGTATTTCTCCTGTCTTATCCGG
>NC_036855.1:1348159-1361081 GCF_002910315.2 Salvelinus sp. IW2-2015
TTCTCTGGTATAATGTTTACATGGATGTCTTCTTCTTCTCTGGTATAATGTTTACATGGATGTCGAGCGGGAAAAGACTGTAGCAGGAAAGAGCAATGCAGATCAGAAGAGGTAGATTTATGTTGATGGTTATTGGCACTATACTATTACTAATGTGTCACCAGGGGCTTGTGTCGTTCTGAATGGAAATGATGGAAATACTCAGTATACTATGGAAATATTTATGCTGTTTATTACATTATTTCACATTAAACTTGTTGACTGATGCAGTATAACGSGGCAGCAGGTAGCCTATTCGTTAGAGCGTTGGGTCAGTAACCGAAAGGGTGCTAGATCAAATCCCCAAGCTGACAAGGTAACAATCTGTCGTTCTGCCCCTGAACAAGGCAGTTAACCCRACTGTTCCTAGGCCGCCATTGTAAATAAGAATGTGTTCTTAACTGACTTGCCTAGTTAAACAAAGGTTAAATAAATAAAATAGAAAAAAATTATGATAATTTCCTGTCTCTGGAAGGTGCAGGGAACAGCATGTAAGCCAGTCGGTGTGTGTGAATGCACTAGAAGAGGAAGTGGTTGAGAGGGAGGGAGAGAGAGGTCACAGCTGATTTAGATATGGAACATAAAATGTACCAAAAGTCAATTTTACACCCCATTAGTTTTATTACACAAAGGGCCATGACAGTCTCCCCAGCGAATCATCTGTCAGCCTTTTAGCTTATTAAATGAATAAGCAGCAGCGGCGGCGGATCTACTACTCTTAGGTTAACCACTGCTGCCTAGGACATAGCAGGGAAATAGCATAGTCGTGGGACAAGCCAAGAACACCATTGTGACAAGCTCCAGGAGTGATTGACAAGTTGGGGCTGCTGTGAAAGGTGTCACACTGTCTCCAACCATTACATGCAGCACCTGACATCACTGTTAGTGCCCAGCCAGCCAGCAGGGGCATCTCAGCAGTGAATGTACCCTTTACAAACGACACAAAAMAAATGTTGAAAGTGGTTTGCAGGCAGCTAACTAGAAATTACGTTTTACATGGGCTTTGATATGGCTGAGAGACTGCTGCAACCCTGTAAAAGAGAGACCTAGGGSCTCCGTCTGTATGACTGCAAATACCTAAAGTTGTATTCCAAAAGTAGTTTGAAATTTTTGGACAAAGCTTACAGGTAACTTTTGAGATATTTTGTAGTCATGTTGTGCAAGTTGGAACCGGTGTTTTTCTGGATCAAACGCGCCAAATAAATGGACATTTTGTATATATATCGACGGAATTAATCGAACAAAAGGACCATTTGTGATGTTTATGGGAAATATTGGAGTGCCAACAGAAGAAGCTCGTCAAAGGTAAGGCATGAATTATATCTTTATTTCTGCGTTTTGTGTCACGCCGGGAGGGTTGAAATATGATGGTCTGTGATTGTTAGCTGGGGTGCTATCCTCAGATAATAGCATTGTTTGCTTTCGCCGTAAAGCATTTTTGAAATCTGACACGTTGGCTGGATTCACAACAAGTGTAACTTTAATTTGGTATATTGAATGTGTGATTTCATGAAAGTTAAAAAAATTTGGTAATTTATTTGAATTTGGCGCTCTGCATTTTCACTGGATGTTGGCCAGGTGGGACGCCACCGTCCCACATATCCCAGAGAGGTTAACCAACAATGCAGTTTTAAGAAAAATTTAAGAAGCCTCCCACCATTAGCTCTGACAAATTGAAAACCCTAGTCATTGGCGACTCCATTACCCGCAGTATTAGACTTAAAACGAATCATCCAGCGATCATGCACTGTTTAGGGGGGCAGGGCTACGTTAAGGCTYATCTGAAGATGGTGCTGGCTAAAGCTAAAACTGACGAGTGTAGAGCGTATAGGGATATTGTTATCCACGTTGGCACAAACGATGCTAGGATGAAACAGTCACAGGTCACCAAGCGCAACATAGTTTCAACGTGTAAATCAGCTAGAAAGATGTGTCGGCATTGAGTAATTGTCTCTGGCCCCCACCCAGTTAGGGGGAGTGATGAGCTCTACAGCAGAGTCTCACAACTCAATCGCTGGTTGAAAACTCTTTTCTGCCCCTCCGAAAGATAGAATTTGTAGATAATTGGCCCTCTTTCTGGGACTCACCCACAAACAGGACCAAGCCTGGCCTGTTGAGGAGTGACGGACTCCATCCTAGCTGGAGGGGTGCTCTCATCTTATCTACGGACATAGACAGGGCTCTAACTACCCTAGCTCCACAATGAGATATGTTGCAGGCCATATCTGCCAGCCTGCCAGCTTAGTGGAGTCTGCCACTAGCACAGTCAGTGTAGTCAGCTCAGCTATCCCCATTGAGACCGTGTCTGTGCCTCGACCTAGGTTGGGCAAAACTAAACATGGCGGTGTTCGCCTTAGCAATCTCTCTAGAATAAAGACCTCCTCCATTCCTGCCATTATTGAAAGAGATTGTGATATCTCACATCTCAAAATAGGGCAAGTTAATGTTAGATCCCTCACTTCCAAGGCAGTTACAGTCAATGAACTAATCACTGATCATAAATCCTGATGTGATTGGCCTGACTAAACCATGGCTTAAGCCTGAAGAATTTACTGTGTTAAATGAGGCCTCACCTCCTGGTTACACTAGTGACCATATCCCCCGTGCATCCCTCTTCTGATATAATGTTTAATGATGTCTTCTCTGATATAATGTTTACATGATGTCTCTCTTGATATAATGTTTACATGATGTCTTCTCTGATATAATGTTTACATGATGTCTTCTCTGATATAATGTTTACATGTCTTCTTCTCTGATATAATGTTTACATGATGTCTTCTCTGATATAATGTTTACATGATGTCTTCTCTGATATAATGTTTACATGATCTTCTCTGATATATGTTTACATGTCTTCTTCTCTGATATAATGTTTACATGTCTTCTTCTCTGATATAATGTTTACATGATGTCTTCTCTGATATAATGTTTACTGATGTCTTCTCTGATATAATGTTTACATGATGTCTTCTCTGATATAATGTTTACATGATGTCTTCTCTGATATAATGTTTACATGATGTCTTCTCTGATATAATGTTTACATGTCTTCTTCTCTGTATATGTTTACATGATGTCTTCTCTGATATAATGTTTACATGATGTCTTCCTTGATTAATGTTTACATGATGTCTTCTCTGATATAATGTTTACATGATGTCTTCTCTGATATAATGTTTACATGATGTCTTCTCTGATATAATGTTTACATGATGTCTTCTCTGATATAATGTTTACATGATGTCTTCTCTGATTATGTTACATGTCTTCTTCTCTGATATAATGTTTCATGATGTCTTCTCTGATATAATGTTTACATGATGTCTTCTCTGATATAATGTTTACATGTCTTCTTCTCTGATATAATGTTTACATGTCTTCTTCTCTGATATAATGTTTACATGATGTTTCTCTGATATATGTTTCATGTCTTCTTCTCTGATATAATGTTTACATGATGTCTTCTTCTCTGATATAATGTTTACATGATGTCTCTTCTCTGATATAATGTTTACTATGTCTTCTTCTCTGATATGTTTACATGATTCTTCTTCTCTCTGATATGTTTACATGGATGTCTTCTCTCTGGTTAATGTTTACATTGATGTCTTCTTCTTCTCTGATATACATGTTTACATGGATGTCTTCTCTGGTAAAATGTTTACATGATGTCGTCTTCTTCTCTGATATAATGTTTACATGGATGTCTTCTCTGGTATAATGTTTACATTGATTCTTCTTTCTGATATAATGTTTACATGGATGTCTTCTCTGATATAATGTTTACTTGGATGTCTTCTTTCTCTGGTATAATGTTTACATGGATGTTTATTTTCTGGTAATAATGTTTACATGGATGTCTTCTTCTCTGGTATAATGTTTACATTGATTTCTTCTCTGATATAATGTTTACATGGATGTCTTCTTCTTCTCTGGTATAATGTTTACATGGATGTCTTCTTCTTCTTGGTATAATGTTTACTTGGATGTTCTTCTGGTCAGTCCATTAGAGATGAAGCTTCTCCTTCCCAGGTCAGTCCATTAGAGATGAAGCTTCTCCTTCCCAGGTCAGTCCTGTCCATGTTTAATTGCTAAATTGTAATTATTTTGCCACTATGGCCTATTTATTTCCTTACCTCCCTAATCTTACTACATTTGCACACCCTGTATATAGATTGTTCTATTGTGTTATTGACTGTACGTGTGTTTATCCCATGTGTCACTCTGTGTTGTTTGTGTCGCACTGCTTTGCTTTATCTTGGCCAGGTCACAGTTGTAAATGAGAACTTGTTCCCAACTAACCTACCTGGTTAAATAAAGGTGAAATAAAAAATAAATAAATTAGAGATGGATAGACAGCTTTTCCTTTCCAGGGCAGTCCTGGCCATAGAGATGTACTAGAGAGCTCTTCTCCTATCTTTGCAATGGCTGCTTCTGTGATGGCATGTACAGCACCATTGAGGGCTATTTCCATTTTAAAGTAGTCTGAACATGATCAATATCCGTCTCAGTTTACTAACATGCATGCTCCTCTGCAGGTGTTTGGGCCCACGGTGACTACTGTAAAATCAACCCAAAGACAGGAGGAATTGTCATGCTTGGCAGAAGGTGAGTCATCGGGCTTGTTCCACACTACAGCCAACTGACTGATCTACAAATGCCCTTACACCATACATGGGCCTAACTACTCGTTGTTATTTGTCGATCAGACAGTCTGTCACAATTTACCCCACAATGCATCACACATTTTGATGCWCTTCGAATATAGCCGTTGGCTCATTCCGACACTCTTACTAATTACCTCAGGAGACAATAAACGACTATGCCACCATAGTGTTTTGTTTGGTTACCTTCAACTCATTCTTGTCTCGATCACAGCGATGGAACTTTGAACCCCAATGGTGTGCGTTTTGGGAGCTCGGAGATCTACAACATTGGTGAGCTACGGGGTTTTCTTACCCCCCCCCAATGGTTTGTGGTAACAGCAGTTTTGTCTCATTTAGCTGGTCATCATTGATATGACGGAATGTAACAGTCCTCTCTCTTCTTTCTCTGGTGTTGTTCTTGTTGTCCTTATGAATACTAACAGGCCTAGGCTACATCCCAAATAGCACCCTGTTTCCTGTGTAGTGCACTACTGTTGACCAGCGGCCTATGGGAATAGGGTGCCATTTTGGACGCAACCAATATCTGCTACTAATCCTGAAGTATCAGCCGATATCTGCTACTAATCCGGAAGTATCAGCCGATCTGTCAGATATTTTCTAAATGTGTACGCTTTTGTTCTCATCTTCTCTCCAGTGGAGGCCTTTGAGGAAGTGTCCGACAGCCTTTGCGTTCCACAGTACAATGGGGACGGTGAGGAGAGAGTGATCCTGTTCCTGAAGATGACGCCCAACCAGTCCTTCGGCCCGGAGCTGGTACACAAAATTCGCGGAGCCATCCGGAAAGCCCTCTCCGCACGCCACGTACCGGCGCTGTTCCTGGAGACCAGAGACATTCCTGTGAGAACATTCTTCTGTTGTCATTTTCAATGTGTTCATGTAGTCACACTGAGCAAAGAGTGCACCCAAAGACAGCTTTTAAATAAAAAAGAAGAACCCTAACGTTGATGAGCAGAGAGTAATGCTAACACATTTCCATTATTGTACACGTGTGTACCAGGACAAATAGAAGCACCCCCCCCCCCCACAAAAAAAAGGCCCATACGTGCTGTTATGCATCCCTGGGGCTGTATTCACAAACTGTCTCAGAGTAGTAGGGATGATTTACGATCAGTTTGGCCTTTTAGAACACAATGAATAAGATTACATGGAAAAGGGTGGGAACTGATCCCAGATCAACACTCCTACTCAGWGAAGCTTGGTACATGTATATGTCCCCTGACCCTGTGTGTTACGCTCTCTCTGTCTCTTTCTCTCTGTCTCTCTCTCTCTCATCTGTCTGTCTGTCCAGTACACCCTCAGTGGGAAGAAGGTGGAGGTGGCTGTGAAGCAGGTGATCGCTGGGAGGGAGGTGACCCAGAGAGGGGCCTTCTCCAACCCGGACTCCCTTGACCTCTACAAGAACCTGCCAGAGCTCCAGAACTTCTGAGAACTTCTACAGTACACATGAAAAACAAAAAACGAGACAAAAAAAAAAGACAGTTTCCCCAGAAACTCTTGAACTCTTGTCCATTTGAAGAGGAGAGGAGCTGGGTCATTAGGTACAGACCGTTGAATGGTGGCCCTGGCTTCTCGTCCTCCTCTAACTCTTCAGTGACCTCCTGACCTCACATGGCCATCCCATTGGCTCCCTCTGGGTTCAGGACTGACCAAAAAAAAAAAGAATAAAAAAGGAATCCAGCAAAATGCGACGTAGTAACATTGACATCCCCCATTGCCCTTTTGGGAATGCCTTTGCTTTGGCTTGTGTAAATTTCTAGATGTTCCTCTTTACGGGACTGGAGATTTGCTTCTCACTGCTTGTGGTGTGGTGTTAACGTCGTGGCCTAACTTATTATGATAAAACGAAGGTGAGTAAGTATGGACCTGSCAATGGGACCCAGGTGTTTTTAAAAGAACGTTGCCTTTTTGTTTGTATAGCTTTATTGCTATTAAGGGATGAGGGAGTAGTGGTGTTGAAAGATCATTTTGACATTCAACGTTTTAAAAAAAAAAATCACATTTTAACTGTTACCTTTTTTAAAATTGTGAACACAGCCAGTCAATCTTCAAAACAGATTTAAATTTAAAAAAAAATAGCATCCCTTCCCCCACTTCTTTAACACATTCTAGTCCCGCCCACCTGCTAGTCCCACCCACACAAACGTCATTAAGTTTGTTGCAAAGAAGAGCGTTGGTTATTATTACTCTGGTTATTCACCCGTATTCATGGCAGCTCCTCAGTGGGTGGAAGAGAGACACTTTCTGCCAAATGACCAATGAAATGGCTGTGATGAATACACAGCAGATTTTAGGCAATTAACGAGCCCCCTTGAGACTTCCTGGTTTTATGTTATTACGGCGGTCACAGCTGAGCTGGTGTTATACTGTATGGGGGTTACCCCCCCCCCATAGAGTAAGGCTTTGTTGTTTAACTCTAAAATAGATTTTTAGACACTACTGAACGCTAGTCATTGGCACTGAGATGTTCCTTGATTTATTTTTGTTTTTTAGTTCGTTTAGAGTAAAACACGTGTGTAGATGCATGTCTCCAAACAGCTATACTTATCTCTTGTTGTGGTGAGCCATGAAATCACCTCAGTTAAACAAACACTATTGATGGTGTTGTTGTGCTGTAGTCGGTTGACCAATCACTACACTAATTCTGCATAAAATAGTCAAATCATCTGTTTTCCTTCGACCCATCAATGCAGTGCAAAAAGAACACTTTCCATTTCAACCAATCACCACACATTTAGCACATAATATGTTTCAATCAAGCCACACGTCAACAAACGTTTTTTCCCTCGTCAGCGTATTTTCACCACAAGTTAGACAACGTCATCGACAGTTACCGATATGGACATCGTTCCAAAGTGACCTCGACAGAGACTGGGTTTGGTTTAAGACCCACGTAACTTGTGTTTAGGGTGGGGGAGCTTCCATGGTTTTACTACAGGGTTTTACTCTCTGTTTAGGGAATCAACAAAGCACTTAGGTCACAAAACATTAATTCTCTTTGTCTACGTCCCAAATGCCATCCTATTTCCTATAAAAGTGCTCTGCATTTGACCAGGAGTTTAGAGTGCCATTTGGGACGGAACCCTCCGTCACATTCCTGAGAATATTCCATTTAGTCTTCCTTCATCTGGTTTCTCTCATTTTGTTCTACCTTCCTCCAAGAAACATATCATGTCTATTTSAATGCGTTCAATTCCTCTAGTCTGTTTTGATTCATATATTTTAATAAGCTACAACCTTTTTTTTTTATTTAATGTTTTTTTTTTTTTTTGCGTAAACAATTGTATTGCTCCATGTATGATGAATGTGTCATTGACTGTGATACAGTATATGGAGATATATATATATATATACGGATATGTAATGTGTTCTTGTACCGTGGACTACTTTGCATTGTCCCTGTAACCAATAAATGGACAACGATGCATATTCTATTCAATACGTGTTGGTGATCAAATAAAATGTAACAACTCTTAATTTTCATCACCACTGCATGGGTTACCGAGTGGCGCAGCGGACTAAGGCACTGCTGGAGGCGTCACTACAAACTTTCTGGTTCGAATCTAGGCTGTATCATAACCGCCATTGATTGGGAGTCCCGTAGGGCGGCGCACAATCAGCGGCATCCGGGTTTGGACGGTGTAGGCAGTCATTGTAAATAGGAATTTGTTCTTAACTGAAGGTTAAATAAAATGTCATGACTGTTTCATGTTGAAATACTGTTGTCAAACACCACTATTGGGAAGATAATATTGTCTTAGCACCAGAACTGTACAAACCGTATGATGGCATGCTTATGCATTCAGGCATCTCAAATGAAACACAGTATTTCAATATGGGGGATCCTTGAGAATGAGGGATCCTTTTAAAAAATAGTTTTCAATTTGGGAGAATTCATGTCATTCGCTATGAATTATGACATACAAATATTCACCGACTACCACAACGAACAGGCACTTAAAGCATACTTGAGTTGTAGACTAATGCTGGTTCGGTCCCCTTGACCTAGAAGGTTGAAGTAGGATGACATGGCACCAAGAATCCAAGTTGATGATTTTTTATTTATAGAGCTCCACAGAGCAAAAGGTGACATCTTGCAGGATTTCTTTTATTTTTTTTTACAAAGGAAATAATTGTTTATGCATCAAAAGCTAAGCTGACCACTGCTTTACATACTGATGACAGAGTCAGTGGAGGAGCGCTGTTACCCCACATCCCTGTTCCTGCTTCAGTCCTTCATCAGTGTCATATCGGGGGGGGGGGGGGGGGTGAAGCACAGGAAAAGGCCACGGGTACACAGAGGATCTATATAGTGTCCAACCCCGTGATTGATTGCTGCGACGCGTGATACATTCTTTGTGATGAAAAGATCCGTCAACAATACAACCCCCAGATGCACAACAACCCCACAGGTCAGGGATTTGCCTGACTGCAAATCACGATTCCTCCACCGTCCAAAGGATATACTAGAGCCATTCTATGTCAAATTAACACAGAAAAAAACAAGGATTTGGACTGGCTTGTTGATTTGACATGGAATGACACATTTTAAGAGGCTATACAGAACCGTTTTGCCTCAGCAAATAGTGTATCTTTAACTGATTATGAAGCGGTGTTTACTTTGATTTTGCTGGGATACTGTAGATGCAGCATGTGACTCCGTGTGCCAGCTCAACATGTAGAGGTTTTTGACAGGAGCAGCCAGGGCTGTGTTCAGTGGGGCACAATTCATAGAAACACACAATGTAAACCTACACCTACAGACTTGATTACAATACAAACACAGATGCACACACACAATCATGCACATTCATATATATTGACATTAGCAGTATATGCCATAGAATTAGATTATTTTAATAGTTCATTTTCATAGAATTTATTTGACATTTATTTTATTTAACCTTTATTTAACTAGGCAAGTCTTGGAATTGACCTAATTATGACATAGCCACTCAATTGTAATGAGGATTTTGGGTGACAGAAATGCAATTACATTTACACACACACACATGTTTGTTTTACTATCCTAGTGGGGACCAAACAATTGATTCCCATTGAAGATCCTATTTTCCCCAACACCTAAACCTTAACCCCAAACCTTAATTCTAACCCTAACCCTAAAAGAGCCTTTTTCTTTGTGGGGACCGGTGAAATGTTCCCACTTGAATTGTCTTAGTTTTACTATCTTTGAGAACTTTTGGTCCTCACAAGGATACTAAAACCAAACAAACAGACACCGGTTTACTTGAAGGGGTATAGACAAGCATTGATAACACACCATCAGTCACACATGTATTCAATACCAATGGAAGGAGGTTTTTCAAATAAAAATCCCCACAGAAAACATCTTTGTTTGGCCATTGTACAACTGGAATGTTTTGCTGTCACAGTACCCAATCCCCTGAAACACCCCACACACACACACACACACACACACACACACACATCAGACAATACATTATTGAAAGGTATTATGTTATCCTGTGCTATTAGTTTAGGCCTATTTATTCTTAGAAGCCTCTGACTCGCTTTACTAGCTACATTTCACATGAGTTCTTTTCACATGAGTATCCATGTTGTTTTTTGAAATGGCGTTTCGTGTGCACAGCGGGATCCGATATCTTCGCTATTTGTTTAAAATTCTAAATCGACAGATTGAGAAACGGGTAGATTCAGACTGCGGTTGGATAGCCGCCCACAAAGCTCCAACTGAACGGTGCAGGATGAGTCTCGACAAGGCGATGCCAGTGACAGCACAACCACATCCGGAAATAAATTGGAATGAATCGTGACGCTCAGCCCATCTTGTCTCTGCAATCTCAAATTTGATTCATCTACCCCTCTTTCCCTCTCGCTTGTGTGTTTTTTCCCGCTCCTGACAGACACGGTGATCAAAAAGGCAGGATGAACAGGATCGGCTTCAAAAGATCAGGGGATGCTCTCTCCATGTTAATGCTGTCATTTGTAGCAGTAGGACAGGCAAATACACACGTTCCATTTGGAGCTCGGTGCCCTATTGAGAAAGAGAGGAGGCGGGTGCGGGTCACCCACTGGCAGATACGGTGTGTCAAGCTTTCCTATCACCTCGCCAATATCCCAATCTGATTGAAATGTTAAACGCATACTCTTCTGTAAATTGCCCATGCTTAACATGCAATCTCTGTTCTAGGCCTCTGCACGGTGGGAAGTTGTTCATTTTACATTGATGTCTTCTTCTCTGATATAATGTTTACATGATGTCTTCTCTGATATAATGTTTACATGATGTCTTCTCTGATATAATGTTTACATGTCTTCTTACCATTTCCGCAGGTTCAGTCCATTAGAGATGAAGCTTCTCCTTCCCCGGTCAGTCCATTAGAGATGAAGCTTCTCCTTCCCAGGTCAGTCCATTAGAGATGGAGCTTCTCCTTCCCCGGTCAGTCCATTAGAGATGAAGCTTCTCCTTCCCAGGTCAGTCCATTAGAGATGAACTTCCCTTCCCAGGTCAGTCCATTAGAGATGGAGCTTCTCCTTCCCCAGGCAGTCCATTAGAGATGAAGCTTCTCCTTCCCAGGTCAGTCCATTAGAGATGAAGCTTCTCCTTCCAGGTCAGTCCATTAGAGATGAAGCTTCTCCTTCCCGGTCAGTCGATAAAATAGCCTCCAACACTCTACTCAACAAATTGGATGCAGTTTATCACAGTGCCATCCGTTTTGTCACCAAGCCCCATATACTACCCACCACTGCGACCTGTACGCTCTTGTTGGCTGGCCCTTGCTTCATACTCATCGCCAAACTTACTGGCTCCAAGTCATCTACAGATCTCTGCTAGGTAAAGCCCCACCTTATCTCAGCTCACTGGTCACCATAGCAGTACCCACCTGTAGCACGCGCTCCAGCAGGTTTATCTCACTGGTCAACCCCAAAGCCAATTCTTCCTTTGGCCACCTTTGCTTCTAGTTCTCTGCTGCCAATGACTGGAATGAACTGCAAAAATCTCTGAAGCTGGAGACCCATATCTCCCTCACTAGCTTTAAGCACCAGCTGTCAGAGAAGCTCACAGATAAATGCACCTGTACATAGCCCATCTGTAAATAGCCCATCCAACTACCTCATCCCCATACTGTATTTATTTATATATCTTGCTCCTTTGCACCCCAGTATCTCTACTTGCACATTCATCTTCTGTACATCCTACCACTCCAGTGTTTAATTGCTACATTGTAATTACTTCGCCACCATGGCCTATTTATTGCCTTACCTCCCTTATCCTACCTCATTTGCACATACTGTATATAGACTTTTTCTACTGTATTATTGACTGTATGTTTGTTTATTCCATGTGTAACTCTGTGTTGTTGTATGTGTCGAACTGCTTTGCTTTATCTTGGCCAGGTCGCAGTTGCATATGAGAACTTGTTCTCAACTAACCTACCTGATTAAATAAAGGTGAAATAAATAAAAAACGTAACGTATTAGCTACGTTGATCATCCAACGTGAAAGAAATAAAAATGTATGTTTTTTTTGTGTAAAGGTGGAACAGACATTGTGTCCTGCTTTATGGGCCAGAACGTGACGGTCCCCGTGTACAGAGGAGAGATTCAGACCCGGAACCTGGGCATGGCTGTGGAGGCCTGGAGCTGTGACGGTGAGTGTTGTTGGTCAAKTAAATTCAGTCACAGGCCTATTTATTTATTCATTGAGCAGATGGTCCAGGGGTCTGGAAAGTAATTACCACAAGAATCCCAAACGGATATAATATTTTATATAATAAAACATAATAGTTTCAAACCTTGCGTACATTTGTATGGATCACACACTGTACTGTATGTCTTTATTATGCATGGGAATACTTTGGAACAGATTTCCAAAGTTAAAATCACTTGTAGCTGGTGTTTGAAGAGTTCAATAAATCCCCCGCGGGCCATATTTGGCGCACAAARCGCCAGTTGGGGATCSCTGCTCTATATGGTAATTCACCTTGTGTCATTGTAAATGATAGCCCCACTGTAGGACGTGCTTGATGACACGTGTGTTTCCCTTCCTCAGGAAAGCCAGTGTGGGGGGAAAGTGGAGAGCTGGTGTGTCTGAAGCCAATCCCCTGTCAGCCCACCCACTTCTGGAACGACGAGAATGGGAGCAAATACCACAAGGCTTACTTCTCTTCCTTCCCAGGTCAGTCCATTAGAGATGAAGCTTCACCTTCCCAGGTCAGTCCATTAGAGATGAA
>NC_036855.1:1362282-1372111 GCF_002910315.2 Salvelinus sp. IW2-2015
CGACATCGCCGAAGTCGGGGATCGGTAGTATGGTCAGTTTTACGAGGGTATGTTTGGCGGCGTGAGTGAAGGAGGCTTTGTTTTGCGAAATAGGAAGCCGTTCTAGATTTAATTTTGGATTGGAGATGTTATGTGAGTCTGGAAGGAGAGTTTACAGTCTAACCAGACACCTAGGTATTTGTAGTTTTCCACATATTCTAAGTCAGAACCATCCAGAGTAGTGATGGTCTTATCCCCAGCCCCGTGGAAAGAAATGTGTGTATCTTTTGCCAATTTTAACCGCATGAGGAGACTTTGCCTTTGTTTTGGTTTGTTTGTTTGTCAATTAGGGTGTGCAGGGTGAATACATGGTCTGTCGTACGGTAATTTGGTAAAAAGCCCATTTGACATTTGCTCAGTACATTTGTTTTTCGCTGAGGAAATGTACGAGTCTGCTGTTAATGATAATGCAGAGAATTATCCCAAGGTTTCTGTTGACATGTCGTTATTGGAGTCAAATTTGTCTCTAATTTTGTGGCTTGGGGTGATCAGTCCTTGGTTCCAAATATTGGGGAAGATGCCAGAGCGAGGATGATGTTAAAGTATAGAAAATTGGAATTTGTGTTCTCTCTTTCTCTGTGTGTTTTCATAGTCTTCATCCCGTTCTCGTCTTTCTTTGTCTCCCACCTCTTGCTGCTGCTCTCCTGATCAGATCTGGTTTCTGGTGTCTGTTATTTCTCTGCCCTGGTTTCCTGTGTAGTTTGTGTGTGTATGTGCGCTCGCTGGGTGCCACTCCTCAACAGGGAGTTTATTTTTGGAACAGAACAAACCCCTCTCTGACTTTAAAGAGCACCAGAGGATGTTCAAAGTTTTCCTCTGCAAAAACTTGAATATTCATGAGAGTAAGAGGTAACCAATAAGGATGTCAGGAATGTGGGGGGAGGAGAACAAAACAATTGTGACTGGCTGCTGTAGTGATACTGAAGTGTGCCTAAACTGAGAGGCAGGCATGGCATTCTCCCCACGGACCCAATTAAGCTCGACTAAAGAGCCAGGCAGAATTTGGGGATGCGACGGAGTGACTGATAGGTGGAGGGGTGGTTGGATGGATGGATGAATGGATAGGTGGGAGGAGAGATGAATAGAACATCTGTCAGAAACAGCAGATTTAAGAGGTGGATAGAGAGAGGTATCACCCACAGATAAAAAGAGGGGGTGGGAATAGACTCGATGTACCGTAGATTGGCTCCATGTTGCGTAACTGTACTACTGTAGAATAACAAGCCTGCACCACAACACCATCCCACACCATATCACACTTTACAATACTATCACACTGCACATCACCTTACTGAATTCACGACACCTAACCATGACCGTATTAGCTACATTGATCACTACACCCCTCATCACTGTCAAATYCTCCCTAAAACACTTCAGTGAGCAGGCCTTTCTAATCGACCTGGCCCGGGATTCRTGGAAGGATATTGACCTCATCCCGTCAGTAGAGGATGCCTGGTTATTCTTTAAAAGTGCCTTCCTCACCATCTTAAATAAGCATGCCCCATTCAAAAAAATGTAGAACCAGGAACAGATATAGCCCTTGGTTCTCTCCAGACCTGATTGCCCTTGACCAGCACAAAAACATCCTGTGGCGTTCTGCTTTAGCATCGAATAGCCCCCGTGATATGCAACTTTTCAGGGAAGTTATGTGTCCTAGTGCTCTGAATTGTGTTTGTGTCCTAGGGCTCTGTGGGGTTTGTTAACAGCAGACACCAACTCGCTTAGGGACCTTCTCCAGGTTCATTTCTCTATTTGTTATGGAAGGTTTGGGAATCGTTTCCTTTTTAGGTGGTTGTGTAGAATTTAAACAGCTCTAATCAGGATTTTGATATAGCGGGTATTGCCCTTATTCTGCTCTGCATGCATTATTTGGTGTTTACGTTGTACACAGAGATATTTTTGTAGAATTCTGTATGCGGTCTCTCAATTTAGTGTTTGTCCATTTGTAAATTCTTGGTTGTGAGCGGACCCAGACTCACAACCATAAAAGGGCATGGGTTCTATATCTGATTCAAGTATTTTAGCCAGATCCTAATTGTTATGTTGAATTTATGTTCCTTTGATGGCGTAGAAGGCCTTCTTGCCTGTGTCTCAGATCGTTACAGCTGTTGTGAAGTTACCTGCGGCGCTGATGTTTAGGCCGAGGTATGTATCGTTTTTTGTGGTGCTCTAGGGCAACAGTGTCTAGATAGTATTTGTGGGTCCTGGCAACTGGAACTTTTTCTTGAACCACCATTATTTTTGTCTTACTAGATTAACTGTCAGGGCCCAGGTCTGGCAGGCCCAGTCTGGTCAGGGCCCAGGTCTGGCAGGGCCCAAGGTTGCTGCAAAGGCCCTGTTCTTATCACGCCGAGCCCTCTGTCTCATCCCCAGCCCTGTCTTACGCCCATCCGCGCTGTGCTGTATCCCCAGGCCCGTCGTTATCCCCAGCCCTTGCCCTTGTGGCAACAGGTCACAAATCTTGCTGCTGTGACGGCACACTGGTTTTTCACCCAATACATATGGGAGTTAATCAAAATTGGATTTGTTTTCGAATTCTTTGTTGGACTGTGTAATCTGATGGAAATATGTGTCTCTAATATGGTCATACATTTGGTTAGGAAGGCATGAGGTTCGGAAGTGCAGCTCCGTTTCCACTTAATTTTGTGGACAGTGTGCACATATCAAAGTATCAAATCAAAGTTTATTTGTCACGTGCGCCAGATACAACAGGTATTACTTACAGGCTCTAACCAATGGTGCGGGGGGAAAAAAGGTGTGTGTGTGTGTGTGTGTAGGTAAGTAAAGAAATACAACAACAGTAAAAATAAATTTGAAAAAAGAGTAGCAAGGCTATATACAGACACCTGTTAGTCAGGCTTATTGAGGTAGTATGTACATGTAGGTATGGTTAAAGTGACTGCATATATGATGAACAGAGAGTAGGGGAAGCGTAAAAAGAGGGGTTGACGGGTGGTGGGACACAATGCAGTGTCTTAGCCTGTCTTCTCTTGAGAGCCAGGTCTGCCTACAGCGGCCTTTCTCAATAGCAAGGCTATGCTCACTGAGTCTGTACATAGTCAAAGATTTCCTTAATTTTGGGTCAGTCACAGTGGTCAGMTATTCTGCCACTGTGTACTCTCTGTTTAGGGCCAAATAGCATTCTAGTTTGCTCTTCTTTTTTTGTAAATTCTTTCCAATGTGTCAAGTAATTCTCTTTTTGTTTTCTCATGATTTGGTTGTGTCTAATTGTGTTCAATAACAAAAAACAGATTGTAATTTGTTTGTTGTTGCTAATAACAAATGAAATTCATTCATCGTAAGTATTCAGACCTTATCAAGAACTTTGTGAAGAGCTTTGCAGGATCGCTCAAGTCCTTGCGGTATGACACTAAGCTGCGCACCGTATTGGGCTTCTCCACTTCTCTGTCAGATCCCACTCTTCAGGTTGGATGGGGCAAAGTTTGCGCATCGCTATTTTCAGGTTCGAGAGTGTTAACGATCGGGTCCAGTCCAGCTCTGGCATGCCACTAAGAATTCAGAAACTGCTCAAACATCTTCGGCGTTGTCTTGTTTTGTGCTTAGCGTCATCTGTCGGTTGAAGGTGAATCTTCGCCCCAGTCTGAGGTCTGACGTCTGGAGCACGTTTTTCATCAGGATCTCTGTACTTGCTCGATTCCTTTCCCTCGATTCTGACTATTGCCCAGTACCCGCTGAGAAACATCCACACATGATGCTGCCCCACATGCTTATCATATGGGATGGTGCAGGTTTTCCTCCAGAACGTGACGCTTACATGTAGGCCAAGAAGTTCAAATTGGTTTCATCACAACAGAGAATCTGTTTCTCATGTCTGAGTCCTTTAATTGCTTTTACGCAAACTAAGTGGGCTGTCAGTTCCTGTTTACTAAGAGTGCGTGTCCAGTCTGGCCACTCTCATTACTAGCGATTGGTGGAGTGCTCCGAATGGTTGTCATTCGGAAGTTCTCCCATGCGCCACGAGAATCTCTTGCTCTGGTAAGAGTGATGGGGGTTTTTGGAAAACAGAGCACTGAGTAAATTTGAAGCTCTCATCAAATGGAGTCAGATATTTATGTAATACGTTCGTCTGTTTTTCTTTTAATACCATTGAGTAAATGGTGTTGTTGAGATTGAGAGAAATGAATTCATCCATTGTGAATCGAGGTAAGTAAGAATACAGAGATCGTTATCTTCGCGATGCACGTATGTTAATTAGTGGTTTATATATGTGAACGTATGTTTTATAGTAGTGTGTTGAATATGAGAACGATGTTTTTATATGGCTGGTGTGGTGGGTACTTTCCGTGGATTCTTTGCCTCAATCCTGGTTAAAACCCGTACTCTGGTGTCTGCTCTATGTTGCCGGTCTGCTGTCTGTTCTGTTGTCGCGCATGTAAACTCGCAAAAAAAAGAAACTTCATCTTTTAGACCTGTCTGAAATATATTTGTAAAATCCAAATAACTCGCAGAGTTAATGTAAGGTTAACATGTTTCGCTGCTGCTTCAATGACCATCATACACTATGACATGCGACCTGGTGGAACCGTCGTTAAGACACTAACACTTAACGTGAGGAATTAAGGTCACAGTCTAATGAAAACTTAGGACACTAAAGAGGCCTTTACTAGACTCTGAAAAACACACAAAAGAAGATCCCAGGGTCCCTGCCATCTGCGTGAACGTGCCTTAGGCATGCGCAAGGAGGCATGAGGACTGCAGAGTGGCAATGTAATTGCATGTGTCGTACTGTGAGACGCCTAAGACAGCGCTACGGGAGACAGGACGACAGTGATCGTCTCTGGCAGTGCAGACCAGTGTACAACACTGCACAGGATTCGACAATCCACTCACCTGCGGGACAGGTAACAGGATGGCAACAACAGTCCCGAATTATACCACAGGAACACAACTCCCTCTCAGTCTCAGACTGTCGCAGTTAGTAGAAACTGGCCTGAGGGCTTGTAGCTGTGTAAGGCAGGTCTCACCAGACATTCACGCGACCAGGTCGCATAATGGCACAACCACCGTCGTGACCACAGTACTGGCAAACAAGTTGCTTATCGCGTCGCCGTTGTCTCCCTAGAGGTGAATCAGTATTCGCGATTATCGGTCGAATGATGGGATTACACGGGCCTGTACCTGAGGGGATCGAGAGTAGGTCCGTCATGGTTGGGGTCGTGTTGTCAGACACATCGACTGAACTTTCATCATGCTTGGTAATCAAGTGGCTAGAAGGAAGACATCCTCCTCCTCTGTCTGTAGCTTCGCAGCTCATCCTGACATAATGCACCAGCCATACTGCTCGTTCTGTGCGTTGACTTTCCTGCAAGACAGGAACTGTCAAGTTGTTCTGCCATTGCAGCGCGACCGGATCTCCGAAGGGAATCCCTCAGAAACGAACTGAGGTGCCTTGTGAGAGTGGCTTAACCACGTCCCACAAGAACTGGCTGCTGGCTTAGTAAGCTGAGGAGGATGCACTGAGTACTTAAGATTGTGGCACCACAATACTTGTGTGACTTTGACCCCTTGTCATGAGCATATTATTGCTTAGTACATGCTTTGGAACTTTTCCGTTTATGCTCAGTCTGTTGATTTGTTTGCTGAAATAAACAGTTTGACAGGCGGAGTTTTTCTTTTTGTGAAATTTGAGAATACACAATATACATTTCACAAGTCCTGCTCATTGTATGATTGGCAAGTTGCATTATATCGCGCAGATTATGAAGGAGTGATCAGATAACTGCAATTAATTCAGAGTCTCCCATACAATGAACTGATCCCTAAAAACATTTTCCCGCATTCACCTGCCACAAAGGCACCAGCTGACCTCATGTCAGTATTCTCTCGATACACAGGTGTGAGTGTTGACGAGACAAGCTGGAGATCTCTGTCATGCTGATTTGAGTTTGAATAACAGATGAAGCTTCAAAAGGAGGTGGTGCTTGGAATCATTGTTCTCCTCGTCAACCATGGTTACCTGCAGGAACCGTGCGTTATCATTGCTTGCACAAAGAAGGCTCACAGGCAAGGATATTGCTGCCAGTAGATTGCACCTAAATCAACCATTTATCGCTCATCAAGATCTCAAGGAGACCGGTTCAATTTTTGAAGAGGCTTCAGGACACCGCAAGACTAGTCCAACAAGCGCCAGATGGTCTTTAAAGTGATCGTCAGCTGTGGATCGGGGCACCACCAGTACAGAGGTTGCTCGGGAAGGCAGCAGTGCAGGTGTGATGAATCTGCACGCAAGTGAGGCGAGACTGTTGGAGGATGGGCCTGGTGTCAAGAAGACATCAAGAAGCCACTTCTCTCCAGGAAAAACATCAGGACAGACTGAATTCTCCAAAAGGTACAGTGACTTGGACTACGCGTCTGGTAAAGTCATTTTCTCTGAATCCTTTCCGATTGTTTGGGGCATCTGAAAAAGTTGTCGGAGAAGACAGGTGGCGCTACCATCAGTCCTGTGTCATGCCAACAGTAAAGCACCTGAGACCATTCATGTGGGGGATGCTTCTCAGCCAAGGGAGTGGGCTCACTCACATTTTACCTAAAACACAGCATGAAACAAGTACCCACACTCTCCGAAGCAACTCTCCTAACCCCCAGGAACAGTTGGTGACGAACAATGCCTTTCAGCATGATGCGCACCTGCCTAGTAGGCAAGTGGATAACAAATGGCTCGGGGAACAAAACATCGATCCATGGCCAGGAAACCTCCCCAGACCTTATCCCTTGAAGACTGTGTGGTCAATCCTCAAGTGGCGGTGACAAACAAAACCACAAATTCTGACAAACTCCAAGCATTGATTATGCAAGAATGGCTGTCCATCAGTCAGGATGTGCCCAGAAGTTAATTGACAGCATGGGAGTGGATTTCAGAGGCTTGAAAGGAAGGGTCAACATGCAAATATGCTCTGCATCAACTTCATGTAATTGTCAAAAAGTCTTCAGTATCATAGTAACATCTGACAAACTATCTAAAGACACGAAGCACGCAAACTTTGTGAAATTAATATTTGTGTCATCTCACTTTTGGCCACGACTGTATGTGTGTGCATGGGTCTTAGCATAGGACAGCGTGCTGATTCAGTCAACCTTTTAGCAGCCAGGACCACGGGGAGGCCCCCCACATGGTGCTGACAGGGGTCTGCCTGGCATTTGTGTGCAGTGTTCATTCCTCTGTCCCCTGCTAGCGACCCGTGTAGACTAACAATTCACGGCTAAGACTCCAACTCTATCCTTCCCTGACTGTCCATATGACCCTTCTCTTCCTCTACTGCTCCCCCCATGTGTGGTGTTCTCCTCTCTCTCTCTCTCTCTCTCTCGTCTCTCTCTGTCTCTCTCTGTCTTCTTCTCTCGCTCTCTTCTCTCCGCGTCTCTCGCTCTCCGCTCTTCGTTTCTCTGTCTCTCTCTGCTTGTCCTGTCTCATTGTCTCTGTCTCGTTGTCTCTCGCTCTGTCTGTCTCGTTGTCTCTCTGTCCTTGTCTCTGTCTAATTGTCTCTGTCTCGTTTCTTCGCTTGCTCGTTGTGTCTCCTCGTCGGTCTCTGTCTCGTTGTCTCTCGCTCGTCTCTGTCTCGTTTGTCCGTCTCGCTCGCGTCTCTGTCTCGTTGTCTCTATTTATATATACAGGGGGAGAACAAGTATTGATACACTGCCAGTTGCAGTTTTTCCTACTTACAAAGCATGTAGAGTCTGTCTTTTTATCATAGTACACTTCAACGTGAGAGACGGAATCAAAAAAAATCCAGAAAATCACATTGTTGATTTTTAAATATTAATTTGCATTTATTGATGACATAAGTATTTGATCACTACCAACCAGTAAGAATCCGGCTCTCACAACCTGTTGTTTTTCTTTAAGAAGCCCTCCTTCTCCACTCATTACCTGTATTATGCACCTTTGAACTCGTTACCTGTAATAGAACCTGTCCACACACTCAACAAAACAATCAACCTCTCCACAAGGCAAGACAGAGAGCTGTGTAAGGACATCAGGGATAATTGTAGACCTGTACAAGCTGGAGGCTACAGAAATAGGCAAGCAGCTTGGTGAGAAGGCAACAACTGTTGGCACAATTATGAAAATGGAAGAAGTTAAGATGACGGTCATCACCCTCGGGTCTGGCTCATGCAAGATCTCACCTCGTGGGCTCAATGATCATGAGGAATGTGAGGATCAGCCCAGAACTCACAGGCAGACCTGGTCAAGACCTGAAGAGAGCGGGACCACAGTCCTCAAAGAAACCATTAGTAACACACTACGCCGTCATGGATTAAAATCCTGCAGCGCACGGCAAGTCCCTGCTCAAGCCAGCGCATTCCAGGCCCTGAAGTTTGCCAAGCACATCTGGATGTCCAGAGGAGGAATGGGAGAAGGTCATGTGGCTCTGATGAGACAAAAATAGAGCTTTTGGCTCTAAATCCACTCCCGTGTTTGGAGGAATAGAAGGATGAGTACAACCCAAGACACCATCCAACCGTGAAGCATGGGAGGTGAAACATCATTCTTGGGATGCTTTTCTGCAAAGGGGACAGGAGACTGCACCGTATGAGGGAGGATGGATGGGCCATGTACGCGAGATCTTGACCAACAACCTCCTTCCTCAGTAGAGCATTGAAGATGGTTCGGCGGTCTTCAGCATGACAACGACCGAAACACACAGCCAGGCAACTAAGGACGTGGCTCGTAAGAAGCATCTCAGGTCCTGGAGTGGCCTAGCCAGTCTCCAGACCTGAACCCAATAGAAATCTTGAGGGAGCCGAAAGTCCATATGCCACAGCGACAGCCCGAACCTGAAGGATGTGAGAAGGTCTGTATGGAGAGTGGGCCAAAATCCTGGCTGCGTGTGTGCAACCGGTCAAGACACAGGAAACGTAGGATCTCGTAATTGCAAACTAAGGTTTCTGACCAAATATTCAGTTCTGCTTTCTGATATCAAATACATGTCATGCAATAAAATGCAAATAATTATTAAAAATCATACAATGTGATTTTCTGATTTTGTTTTAGATCCTTCCTCACAGTGAAGTGTACTATGATAAAATTACAGACCTCTCATGCTTCTGCTAAGTAGAAAACCTCAAATCGTCAGTGTATCAAATACTTGTTCCCTCCCACTGTATAATAGGGTTGTATTGTAAATGGTGTTGTTCCTCACGGTCGATCACATGGCCATAAGGTTCTGGTGGGAAAAGTAGCGCAATATGTAGGTAATAGTGCCATTTAGGATGCATCTGTCATTGGTGGTGGTGGGAGTATTTCTTCAGTAGAGAAAGGGATCACATGGCCATAAGGTTCTGGTGGGAAAAGTAGCGCAATATGTAGGTAATAGTGCCATTTAGGATGCATCTGTCATTGGTGGTGGTGGGAGTATTTCTTCAGTAGAGAAAGGTTCAGCATTCTACAGTGCTTRGTGCTCGTTTGACAGACGGGCTTTCAGAGAAGTCTCTGACACCCTTAGCACCGCTCGGCACTTAACATTTACAAGATGGATTTGAGCGACGTTTCGTGGCAGTGGACGCCATGTGTCTCTCATTGAAATGTCAGCTGCCGCAGGCACAAGTGTCTGTTGCCTGAAAGGAACACACACAAGCAAAGCAGACGGAGGYATCTTGTGTGTGACTGAATGCATGGCTGTGTGTGTGTTTTTATAATTTGAACGTACAAAGCATTCGGGAAGTGTTCAGACCCCTTGACTTTTTCCGAATGCTGTTACGTTACATCCTTATTCTAAAATTGGATTAATTGTTTTTCCTCATCAGTCTACACACAATACTCCATAATGAC
>NC_036855.1:1376279-1405853 GCF_002910315.2 Salvelinus sp. IW2-2015
CCCCCACAGAGAGAGGATTAATTATACACAAACTATATAAAACATACAGTGCATTCGGAAAGTATTCAGATCTCTGTATTTTCTTACATTACAGCTTATTCTACAATGGATTGAATTCATTTTTTCCCTCATCAATCTACACACAATACCCATTTCTGCAAATGTATTAAAAAGAAAAAACAGAAATACCTTATTTACATAAGTATTCTGACCTCTTAGAGACTTCAAATTTAGCTCAGGTGCATCCTGTTTTCAAAAACCCATGGTCACTTTGACAGAGCACAAGAGTTCCTCTGTGGCGATGGGAGAACCTTCCAGAATGACAACCATCTCTGCAGCACTCCACCAATCAGGCCTTTATTGTAGAGTGGCCAGATGGAACCCACTCCTTAGTAAAAGGAACATGACAGCCCACTAGAGTTTGCGTAAAGGCATCTAAGGACTCAGACCATGAGAAACAAGATTCTCTGGTCTGATGAAACCAAGATTGAACTCTTTGGCCTACATGTCAAGCGTCACGTCTGGAGGAAACCTGGCACATCCCTATGGTGAAGCATGGTGGTGGCAGCATCATGCTGTGGGGATGTTTTCTCAGCGCAGGGACTGGGAGACTAGTCAGGATCGAGGGAAAGATGAACGGGCAAAGTACAGAGATCCCTGATGAAAACCTGCTCCAGAGCGCTCAGGACCTCAGACTGGGGCGAAGATTCCCCTTCCAACAGGACAATGACGCTAAGCACAAAAACAAGACAACGCAGGAGTGACTTTGGGACAAGTTTCTGAATTTCCTTAAGTGGCCCAGCCAGAGCCTGGACTTGACCCGATCGAACATCTCGAGACCTGAAAATAGCTGTGCCGCAACACTCCCCATCCAACCTGACAGAGCTTGAGGATCTCAGAGAAGAAATGGGAGAAACTCCCCAAATACAGGTGTGCCAAGCTTGTAGTGTCATACCCAAGAAGACTTGAGGCCGTAATCGCTGCCAAAGGTGCTTCAACAAGTTCTGAGTAAAGGGTCTGAATCCTTACGCAAATGTGATTTCATTTGTTTTATTAGCAAACAACAAAAAATCTACAATCCTGTTTTTTGCTTTGTCATTATGGAGTATTGTGTGTGAGACTGATGAGGAAAAACAATTAATCCAATTTTAGAATAAGGATGTAACGTAACAGCATTCGGAAAAAGTCAAGGGGTCTGAACACTTCCCGAATGCTTTGTACGTTCAAATTATAAAAACACACACACAGCATGCTTCAGTCACACACAAGATTCCTCCGTCTGCTTTGCTTGTGTGTGTTCCTTTCAGGCAGCAGACACTTGTGCCTGCGGCAGCTGACATTTCAATGGAAGACACATGGCGTCCACTGCCACGAAACGTCGCTCAAATCCATCTTGTAAATGTTAAGTGCCGAGTGGTGCTAAGGGTGTCAGAGACTTCTCTGAAAGCCCGTCTGTCAAACGAGCAAAGCACTGTAGAATGCTGAACCTTTCTCTACTGAAGAAATACTCCCACCACCAATGACAGATGCATCCTAAATGGCACTATTACCTACATATTGCGCTACTTTTCCCACCAGAACCTTATGGCCATGTGATCATATGGGGCCTGGTCTAAAGTAGTGCACTATATAGGGAATAGCATGTCATTTGTGATGCAGCCAGACTCCTGGAACAGGGCTCACACCCACACTCATTTACAGTAATGTTCCTGGAACAGGGCTCACACCCACACTCATTTACAGTAATGTTCCTGGAACAGGGCTCACACCACACTCATTTACAGTAATGTTCCTGAACAGGGCTCACACCCACACTCATTTACAGTAATGTTCCTGGAACAGGGCTCACACCCACACTCATTTACAGTAATGTTCCTGGAACAGGGCTCACACCCACACTCATTTACAGTAATGTTCTCTGGAACAGGGCTCACACCACACTCATTTACAGTAATGTTCCTGGAACAGGGCTCACACCCACACTCATTTACAGTAATGTTCCTGAACAGGGCTCACACCCACACTCATTTACAGTAATGTTCCTGGAACAGGGCTCACACCCACACTCATTTACAGTCATGTTCCTGGAACAGGGCTCACACCCACACTCATTTACAGTAATGTTCCTAGAACAGGGCTCACACCCACACTCATTTACAGTAATGTTCCTGGAACAGGGCTCACACCCACACTCATTTACAGTAATGTTCCTGGAACAGGGCTCACACCCACACTCATTTACAGTAATGTTCCTGGAACAGGGCTCACACCCAACTCATTTACAGTAATGTTCTGGAACAGGGCTCACACCCACACTCATTTACAGTAATGTCAGGCTTAGATGGAAGTGTGGTAGGAAAACTATACACTACTCACTGGTAGGGCAGCATGTCAACCAGATATTCCTATATGTAGAGCTCATCAAAAGAAACGCAGCACATTGTATGAAACATCCGCACACTCGTAGTTTATACATCATTATTATACATATCAAATGAGCCCCTAATCGGCTGTATCTTTAGCGAGGGACCACTAGACTCTGGGGGATAATCCAGACCTCTTTAGCGAGGGACCACTAGACTCTGGGGGATAATCCAGACATTTTGGCTGCTCTTCATCCCACCTTCCTCTGTTCTTTCTCTTCTGCATACATCTATATTCCTCATGAGGGTGTCATGTTTTCCTGATTTATGGTTGTCCAAATTGTGTTGGTCTGAGTGTTGAACACCATCTTGAAATGCTGGAAAGCAGCAACAACAACAAAAATGGAAGAAAAAAAAAAACGTTTTATTTAGACAGGGTGATTCATTGAGACCAATGTCTATTTTTCYAGGGAACCCAGCATTACATTTTAATTTTAATTTTATTTAACTAGGCAAGTCAGTTAAGAAGACATTCTTATTTACAACGACAGCCTAGGAACAGCGGGTTAACTGCCTTGTTCAGGGGCGGAACGACAGATTTTTAACTTGCCAGTTCGGGGATTCGATCTACTAACCTTTCGGTTACTGGCCCAATGCTCTGACCACTAGGCTACCTGCCGCCCCATGCTGGTCTTGCATGACAAGACCAGCAGCAATTAGGTCCTCTACCAACAATCTGTATTGGTGGCTGGCATGTGAGAGCCACGTTTTCCTTGCAAATGAAATCACAACATGTCATCTTTTTTACTAACATTCTACTAACCTTATCGTCGAGTTACCTTCGAGCAAAGTTKATCTCGAGTCGAATCCCAAATGTTAGCTCTCTCGCTCTGTAACTCCCCCATCCTCCCCATCCCGCTTTGTGACCTGCTGGTAGAAGGTTGTTTGGGGATTGWCTGAAGGTTGTCAATGGGTTCTCTGATACATGGTGCTTGTCTGAGGAAGCAGGAGGAGACCGCCAGGAGGAGCTCACACTACATAAATGGCTGAGCATTGATTTCCCATGGAAGAAACATGGACAGAGATTGTTCAGCTGTGTAAATGAACCCAATGAAGCACTCATTCAGGCAGCCCACTGTAAAAAMAATCCCCTTTTTTAATATCTCTCCCATTGAATAGTGGAAGTAGATGGTAAAACAGGGTCGATACATGCGATTGTCTTCCTCTTGTATTCTACCTGAAGGAGAAAGAAGAGAGGGGAAAGAAGGGTGGGTGCGGGGGAGTGTAGTCGAGGATAAAGGAGAGTTGTTCCTCCTCTTTGTCCCTTTGTTTCTCAGTCAGATGGATTTCCTGGGCAAAATTAGCCTTGTTTCTTATTCAAAACGGGACAGTGCCCGTGTGGAGCGCACACACCGACCTACACAGAGGACTTGTTGGTTTACAATARGAGGCGCCGTTGGAATGACTGTTTCTGTAATCTTATGGAAACCTGTGCAGTGCTGTAAAAAAAAAAAAGTGCGATAACAGACTAGGCTCTAGTTTTGCAGTGGAGTGAATGCCATATGCCCAGTAAGTCTGCTGCATACAGTGGTTCCCTCTTTAAAAGTTGCGAGCTTACGCTGCCGGACTTAGAGGTAATTTGTGGTTTAGTACGGTACCCTGCGTCACCACTTCATTGCTCCAGACCACCACAAGGGGGAGTTATAGCACTAATTATACTTTTGGGTRCTACTGTGTCTCTAACTGACAATGAATGGGCGACATAAACCTAAATAGAAACTGATAATTGTGCACGACTTCAGTATTACTTACTAAAACTGTTACACTAAGGTTTTTATAATTTTATTTTGTTAGGATTATTTGGCTCTTACTGTAGTAGTGTAGCCCACTCCCGACCAGTCATGTTGTACTGTGCCTGACTGGCCCAACGGTCTAAGACACTGCATAACAGTGTTATGTGTTGCTACAGATGCTGGTTCAATACCCGTGCCGGCCTTGACCAGGAGACCCATGAGATGACAGTKGGTTTTTGGTTTCTCTCCCTCTAAAAACATAAATCATTCTAAATAACAAACTGGCTTTATTTACAAATTAGTAACAATGTCTCACRCCATGTTCAAGAATGGCCTTTTTCTCGCTCATTGTATGTTAGTTGAGAACCAAATAAATCTCCAAAATATATATATTTTTTAAACAAAGCGATTTATTATTAATTTAGAAATTATATAAAAGCCCGTTGGATATTCTCACAGATATATTATTAATCCTGTTATTAGCAGGACAATATATATTGGTCATATTGGTCATGGCTCCAGAGTGGCGCACAATGGGATTGCCTTGCAGTTCTCCAGCTGTATCCACTGAAAGCGCGCAAGGTTCAAGGCATGAGGGCATGGGATGGGCCTCAGAGCCGCGCACAGAAGACGGACCTAGCCCATGGGGAAGGACCACCACCCCGCCACAATGGCAACACTTTAAGGGGCATTGCATTAATAATGGCGCTGACTAGAGAAACGTTCCCGCTGTTCTGTTCTTAGTGCCAGGATGCACGTTCAAACTAAAAAAATATAACTAATAATGGCATCTTTATGCTTTAATAAAATAATTATTAAAATACTCTTTCAAAATGCAAATATTTATTTAGTTATGGATCCATTACGAATTACTATGGGAATAAATATCACTGAATTACAGAAATATCCTCTATGTAATTATTGGCGGAGAGTCAAGTCATATTTCTCGATATACTGTAGGCCTACCGTAGGTGACATGAGTCTCTAGTGTTGAGTAACGTGGTGTAGGTCTTATTTATTTAAATAACATATTGAAGTCAGAAGCAATATGATTTATTCAACTAGGCAAGTCGGTTAAGAACAAATTCTTATTTACAAGGACAGACTTCCTCCCTGTCGGGGAATTGAACCCCGGTCTCCCGCAGCACACTGGATTCTTTAGCTAAATAGACCAGTACTGTACTCCCAACCTTCACGTTGTACAGTGCCATCTTTTCCGTTCCATCCTAACGGAAACCCAGAGGCTTTTTTGTTTTCTTTGGAATAGGACCACCATAATATTAATCAAATTAATTAAGCGAGTACCAGTCAAAAGTTTGGACACACCTACTCATTCCAGGGTTTTTCTTTATTTGTACTATTTTCTACATTGTTGAATAATAGTGAAGACATCAAAAATATGACATACCACACATATGGAATCAGTTAAGAACAAATTCCTATTTTCAAGGACAGCCTACTCCTTCCTCCCCGTTGGGGAATTGAACCCCGGTCTCCCGCGTGCTCGCAATCTCTACTACAGCCATTATTGAAGGCTATCAAATGCTTTTCAAAGATGCCCTCTGGTGGTCAAACTAGCCCTCACTAGCATTAATGGTACCGGTGGTTCACACTTAAGCAATAGGACTCAATGGATTTTTACATTGTGTGTATTTAAATTTCACCATTACTAGCTTACACTTGTCTTAAGACCATGTACTCTATATGCCAACAATACACCTGTCACCTCATTAGGACATGATACGGTTGTTCCTCCTTTAAAAGTTGAGGCGTAGCTTGAATGGTGCCGCAGAATTCTATGGCACGTTATTTAAGGCAAGTATTTGGCCAATATTAAGGGCTCAATATAGTTTTTTCTACTGATGGTTTGTAAACTGTTCAAACATCATGGCTCATAGCTCTCCCAGGGTTATTGATGTGCAGTGAGTGTGCGAAATGCACTCTACAAATTTTAAATATTATTATTGATGTGTACAGCTGGGTGTTTAGTGAAGCGAACAGCGCCATCTAAAGGTTACAGGTGAAAGGTCAGGCCCAAACACAGCTGGCTTTGTATCGTTATTCTGCCATAAAAAATGTACTACCTTCTTCTGCCAATAAAATATCAAAATAAATGTTGGATAATGTATGGCTTCTTTTAGCTAATATTACTATATACAGCGCCTTCAGAAAGTATTCAGACCCCTTGACTTTTTCCACATTTTGTTGTTCCTGTCTGATTTTAAAGTAAATTAAATTTGAGATTTGTTTTCATCTGGTCTACACACAATACCTCATAATGTCAAAGTGGAATTATGTTTCTAGATTATTATTATTTTTTTTTACAAATTTAATAAAAAATGAAAAGCTGAAATGTCTTGAGTCAATAAGTATTCAACCCCTTTGTTATGGCAAGCCTAAATAAGTTCAGTAAACATTTGCTTAACAATTCACATAATAGTGATTTAACATGAATTTTATAATAACTACCCCATTTCTATACCCCACACATACAATTTTCTGTAAGGTCCGCTCTGACGTGTATATATATATTCTTAATCCATTCCTTACGTATATGCTGTTGAAACTGTTAGATATTACCTGTTAGATATTACTTGTTAGATATTACTGCACTGTCGTAGTTAGAAGCAAAAGCATATTGCTACACATCTGCTGAACACGTGTATGTGACCAACACATTTGATTTGTCTTTGTTTTGTAACATATTTTCACTTTGTCATTATGTGGTTTTGTCTGTAGATGGTTGAGAGGAAAAAAAGATGTTTTCATCCATTTTGAATTCAGGCTGTAACATAATAAATTGTGGAATAAGTCAAGGGGTACCTATACTTTTGATATCATGGATGGTCAGTCCTTGCATCCATAGCTCTGTCTATGAATTTGAGTGGTTAAATTTCTCCAGCCCCATTCCTCAGCTTTTTACCAGAATAGGGGCTGGGAGATCGTTTTTCTTTTTTCTACTGCTGATTGGCGCTTTAAGAGGCATTAGAAGACAAGGATCCATCAAACACATTTGGTGTGTCATCATAGTGGTCTCTGATTTGTGGTCAGACTCGCTCAGGGGGAACAAACTTGCACCTTTTTCAATGCTGGAAAACAGGAAGGTGTCAATGTATTTTTTGGGGGAAATATCCTTTCTGAAATTAAAAGTAATCTAATAAATACAGATATTTTTGGAAAACTAGATTAATATGATTACAATATTTTTGCTGGTAATGTAACTGTTTTTTTGTTATCAGATTACATGTAACTGATTACATGTAGTCCGTTACTCCCCAATCCTGTCTGTATGGAGGAACGATCTAAAATCCCTCACAATGTTTTCCAACTCATAAAACATTTTAGAAAAATGCTGTGCCATTATCCTCGCAAGGAGAGGAAATGAAAACAAATGTCAAATGTTTACCACAACCTTTTTTTGTTGTTGTTGAAAAAAAACGATTACTTGTTAAACCAAAAACATTGAACAATTATATTAGTACAAGTTTAAAATAATTTCCAAAGCTTTTTTTCATACAATATAGCTCAGTATTATTTTATTCATTTTATACAGTAATTTTTGCTCTTCTTTATCAAAGGTGTCAATCATTTCTGGCCCCTCAATGTGTGAGACTGGCTGGACTAATGATACAAATGAAAGAACAGTCACATGAGACATTGTTGGAAAAGCATTAAAGGTCCAATGCAGCCATTTTTATCTCAATATCAAATAATTTCTTGGTAACGATTTAAGTACCTTACTGTATTTGGTATTTCATTAGYATCCKCATTAGCTGTTYRAAACGCAGCAGCTACTCTTCCTGGGGTCCACACAAAAKATGACCATAATACAGAACACTTAATAGACAACAGCTCAACAACAGAGCTACATACATTTTGGAAAATGACAAAAGGCACACGTAGCCTACATATCAATACATACACACAAACTATCTAGGTCAAATAGGGGAGAGGCGCTGTGCTGTGAGGTGTTGCTTTATCTGTTTTTTTMAAACCAGGTTCGCTGTTCACTTGAGCAATATGAGATGGAAGGYAGTTCCATYCAATAAGGGCTCTATATAATACTGTACACTTTCTTGAATTTGTTCTGGATTGGGGGACTGTGAAAAGACCGCTGGTGGCATGTCTGGTGGGATAAGTGTGTGTGTGTATATATATCAGTGCTGTGTGTAAGTTGACTTTGCAAACAATTTAGGATTTGCAACACAATGTTTCTTATATAAAGAAGTGATGCAGTCACTCTCCACTCTTAACCAAGAGAGACTGGCATTCATAGTGATTGTTTTCAATTATAATGGTCAAAAGGACCAAAAAACGTCTTAGCAAAGAGCAATTTCTCAAGCATCCATTTAGCTAGGACCGTCTGGGAGTGGTCTGAGGGGGGAGGGACAACTGAAATTGTGCTGTTATTGACAGAAAGGTTTGGAACTTCTTATTGGTCTATTGACTCATTTACTGTCTGGTGATGTCACCATGGAAGGCCAAAACTATCCCACCAAAACAGGCTGACAATTCAGACAGTGTTTTTCAAACAGCTCTTACACTAAAGGGGTATTTTCATAATTTTCACAGTATTGTTTCAACCTCCATATTGTGGAAATATAAATATATGTAAAACACAGGGAAAATCACGTTTTTCACTGCACTGGGCCTTTTTTAAAGCACAGTTGTTCTGATTTTGACGATGTGTGGTTGAAATGAGTGACGAGCTGTCGCTTGTCTCAAGGCCATTCAACCTTTTCAATGCATGCGTCCCTATGGACCCTGGTCTAAAGTAGTGCACCATATAGGGAATAGGGTGCCATTTGGGACATATCTCAGCTGCTCATTTATTTTATCAGGGCAGTGGTGGGCAGGGCTGTGGTGGGTGGGGCTGGGGTGGGCAGTGCGACAGGACAGGGGTGTGACCTCGTCACCTCATCCCTACTACGATATTGCTTTGTCATGAACAGGCTCCATCTGACAACCCCCCCCCCCATCATGTGACCCTCTCACAGCCTTGGTTGGGGGCTTCCATTACGGGTTATCGATCGCCACCAAGACAGGACAATCACGGTCACAAATCAATGTCTGCTTATTGCTGCGGGTCGTTATGTGGTCCACCTGGACAGAACAAGGACCATTTTAGATTATTTTCTGTCCCGACTGTCACAATAGAAACAGTATACGTCAGGTGGTTGTCAGGTGGTTGTCAGGTGGTTGTCAGGTGGTTGTCAGGTGGTTGTCAGGTGGTTGTCAGGTGGTTGTCGTCCCGGTTGAAGTCGTCTTTGTCGATAGATTCAGAGCATTTTGTTACGCATTCAGAAAGTATTCACGTCCCTTGACTTTTTCCACATTTTGTTGTAACAGCCTGAATTTAAAATGGATGACTTTTACATTTTGTCACTGTCCTGCACACAATATTCTATCATGTCAGTGGAATTTCCTTTATTTATTTATTTTTTTACACATTTTTAAAATGTACTCTATACTATTCTATGGTATCTTAGTCACTTTAATTGTGTGTAAATATTGCATCACCCATCTCATATGTATATAGTGTATTCTATATTATGCCACTATCTTAGTCCAATGCCGCTCTGACATATATGTATACATATTCTTAATCCATTCCTTACTTAGATGTACGTGTATGTTGTGAAACTTTTAGATGTTACTTGTTATATATTACTGCACTGTCGGAGCTAGAAGAACAAGCATTTCGCTACACCCGCAATAACATCTGCTGAACACGTGTATGTGACCAATACATTTGATTTGATTTTGAGTGTCTTAGTAGCCTTTGAGTGTCTTAGCATTTGTCTTATTATCCTTTATGTTCTTATTATCCTCTCCTTTGTGTCTTATGCCCTACTTTGTCTTGTTACCATGTCTTATTATCCTTTGTCTTGTTACCGTGTCTTATCCTTTGTGTGTCTTATTTCCCCCACCTTTTTGTTTTTCTCTTCTTTAGCATCACTATTTTTGGGACCGGGGCAAAATGGCTGGCTGTTCTGGAGGAGAGAGATCTAAAGCCTGGTGAGTAGACAGACGGAGACCCGCAAGARTAGTGGACAGGTATATAGCAATGGTTTTGTGTGACTCCGTTGGTAAAGCACGGCGCTGACAACTGCAGGGTCACGAGTTCCAAACTGCTGCTAAATGACATCCAGTATAGCAGCGCGTCTGAACCCATACCGTCTACAGGTAACTGCCAGAATAAAGGAAATGCCCATAATAAAGAGTCTTAATAAGGCGTTGGGGTCACCACAAGCCAGAACATTGGACTGAGATCTGAGACTGAGAATTATGGCGTATGGCTGACATCATCTTCATGCTCATCAAACCATTCAGTGACCWCTCGTGCRCTGTGGATGGGGGCATTGTCATCCTAWGGYGGCATAGCCATGGTAGCCAAACTAATGYCCTGCCCAGCATTTTTAGACTTGAACCTAAGCATGATGGGATGTTAACTGCTTAATTAACTCAGGAACCACACKTGTGTGGATGCACCTGCTTTCAATATACTGTACTTTGTATCCCTCGTTTACTTACAGGCTTCCATTATTTTTGACAGTTGCCTGTAGCTCTAGAGGGCTCAGACTGAGTGTGGCCCAGTGGGATGCTTGTTAAAAGCACGATCTGCGTTCCTTGTCACCTCCCCAAGCTTTCATTCATTTAAAACTCCTCTCTGCTCTTCAGATGCTGGGTGAGWGCGTTGAAGAGGAATGATGATGAACTAAATTAGTGGAGAGGGCCATCTCTCCTCCTCGCTCATTTAAACATGCAGATGAGCTTTAATAGCGTAGATGTATTCTACAGTCGGCTCTAGGGGCTCCAAGTCCCAACCCACTGTTATAATCACAACCCCATCTTTATTCATTGTGTGTGTGTGTGTCTATAGGCCTAGTGGCTATCTCAGTGGGGAGTTGGTGTGTTGGCATATGCTCCTGGTGAGTCGCTGATATTTTAGGGGATGGGGGATGCTTCCTGGCCCCTCCGGAGGTCCTGTGCCTGGGTTGACATTTTTGACTGACACCTGGTGGCCTGGTGGGGCGTGGCGACTCCTGTGGTGGACTCAGATCTGGGAGGTACACCCCTCCCAACCAGCCCAGCGGGGAACACTGGCACATCGCCCAACTTCTGTGTGGACGCCGTCCCCCTCTTGCCCTGTTCAGATCCCTCTAGATGTCTCTGAGAGATCTGGGCCCATATTCATGAAGTGTCCTAGAGATTAAAAGGCTTGACTCCCCTCTTGAGTACTGGTCTGACGTCTCATGTCTCTCTCCTTTCTTTCGTTGCAGCGAACACACACGCGCTGCAGACCCTGCACACCATCCTGTCCACGGGCTCTCCCCTGAAGCCCCAGAGCTATGAGTACGTATACCGCTGCATCAAGAACAACGTGTTGCTGGGCTCCATCTCAGGTGAGACCCACACGGCATGACACAGTACAACACAAAGCAGCTGACCACTCACACTCARATGTTTTACATTTGACACGGTACGAAACAGAGGGGGAGGGAGAGAGAGGCAGGTGGGAGGAACGGTGGGACTGGTGGATTGAGGTTCTTGAACCCCCGGTCTCCGTTGGGGAGTATTATATATGGGATCATCCATACCACTAGCCTACCGTCTCTGAACAAATCACACAGGTGCGCTCGCGGCTCAATACACTGTAATGGCATTATGTTTGCCGGTAAAGGAACATGCAGCCTATTTATCTAGAAGATTCTCTTTTTAATTGGACGTTGCACCCTATAAAAGCGGCAGGTGTGTATCTGAGGTCAGGTGGAGTCCACGACTCAATCATTCACTCTTGAATGAAACGACACCTTGTGATGTCCCTGTATGCYTGCTGTCTGTGTCACTTTCCCATCGGGGGCGGCGGGCACAAAGGAAGGAGAATTAACACAGTAAGCTATGCCGTTGGGCACGTCTGATCCGCTCAACAGCACTCCTAAAATAACATTATCACTTGAAGCTGCTGCCACTCAAGTCCACCGTGTGCATCTGACAGTGGGAACAACTTCCTGCAAGATTAGTTCTGTCTTTAGAAAAAGTTTATTCTCAAGGCAGCCAGGACCCAAACACTCCAGTCTTCAAGTGGCACATTTTGGCAATCCGGTTGCATTTAGTCCCGATGCAGATCTGTACAACCGACTGGCCTGTTATACACTACACACAGAGGGGGGGGGGTGTGTGTGTGTGTGTGTGTGTACACACCTAATCCTGTCTCTTGGCTGGGATGAAACGGTCCCTTCTTGTTTTCTCATTGTGTTCCCACCGCTGTTCCCCTCAAAGGGGGGGGGGGGGGGAACGATTGTTATAAAAAGATAGTTATAGCAGCCACTGGTGTACTGCAGGATTTTCAGGCCTACCCACACCAATCATCTGACGTGCATGCAGCCTGTATGTCCGAGTACATGTTGACAAGTAACTAACCAACCAGACAGTGTTTTTTTATTATTCATTTCTTCAAAGACCACAAACAAACAGGATGAAAAAGTTAGAGAATCCTATTCATCAAGTGAAGTGGTTGAAAGCCTTTGGGGAAAGGTCAAGACTGATGAAAAGTGCAACCTCACCGCAATGTAATTGACAGCCACGTACTGACAGAGGTACCAGAGAAATCACAGTGGAATTCATTCCTTACACATAGAAGGGTAGCAACACAGTACTTATCGTCTTTGATTTTTTTTTTTTTACAGAACAGACGCAATCACGTATGTCTCACACACACACACACACACACTCCACAAATATGCTCTCTTTGCATTCCTACCATGGGCCTATGAGGGTGGGATGCAGAGGGAAGCCTGGGTGTTTCCTGACGGTCCTTCCCCTCTTGTTTCCATCAGACGGGCTGGATGATGTGGAACTGGCTGGTGACGTCGCTGGCCATAGGGGCCTCTGTGGTTCTGTACGACGGCTCACCTCTCATGCCCACACCCAACGTCCTCTGGGACCTTGTGGACCAATTGGGGTAAGTCTAATCTCTCCCAACTTCCCTAACTAAATACGTCTGTTGGGAAAGTAGGGGATACGAGCGAACAATTCTTCCGATGCGCTGTTTTTTTTCACGGGGAGGTCTGCATCTGGCATTTTGTGGCATCTATCACATTATGGAACGGGTTCATCTGGCCCATAGGGCAGAGACGATGAAACATCCACATAGCAGGGCCTTGCCATTCGCATTATGTCAAACATCTCAACACTTCCCCCTGAACCAAATCCAGGAGCCGTTCTGAGATTGGGGGAGGAAGGAGGACAGTTTTAAGGATGGCATTACCTATTACCTTACCTATTACCTGTTTCCCAACACAGTCCTCAGGGCCTGTCCATTCAACAAGATTAAAATGATGTACAAATATTTGTTCTGTTAGGTCTATTCTGCCACAAGCTCACCTGATTCCTGATTTTAGTTGATTAGATAAATTGGGTGTGGTCGTGCTGAAAAGACCCATAGGGGGAAGGGTTCGGAGGGGGGAGGGTCCCGAGGATGACGTTGGTAAGCACTAACTAACCGTATGTAGCAGTCCACTCAGGTCCCCACAGTGTCTGCACCAGTGCCCCCTAGGTTTTAGCTTCCCCAATCCTAACTTTAACCATTAGTAGGGAAATGATCAACTGACCATGATCTGCAATCTAGGGCAAACTTCACCCTGGAGCGAAGAGGGAAGGTGGGCTGTTAGCTGGCAGTTACCGTGGAGACTGACAAGCCTGTAAACCAAATGGGAGGTGTGGTGGGTGACATTTATTTAAACGATGTGTGAGTGGGATGAAAACAACTTGGATTCCACAAGGCTGCAGGCAAGATTATTTTGGGTTTTATCGATTCATCCTCGTCTAGGTATATGTAATAGTAGTTGCCTGTTGAGACACTCCCCTCAGAACACCCCCGAAAAAAGAAGAGGTAATAGCAGCCAGTTTTGCGCCCCCTTTTTCCTCCAAACATAATGATGGTCATTATGGCCAAACAGTTCTATTTTTGTTTAATCAAACCAGAGGACAATTCTCCAAAAAGTACAATCTTTGTCCCCATGTGCAGATGCAAACCGTAGTTTGGCTTTTTTTATGGCGGTTTTGGAGCAGTGGCTTCTTCCTTGCTGAGCGGCCTTTCAGGTTATGTCAATATAGGACTCGTTTTACTGTGGATATAGATACTTTTGTACCTGTTTCCTCTAGCATCTTCAGAAGGTCCTTTGCTGTTCTGGGATTGATTTGCACTTTTCGCACCATAGTACGTTCATCTCTAGGAGACAGAACGCGTCTCGTTCCTGAGCGGTATGACGGCTGCATGGTCCCATGGTGTTTATACTTGTGTACTATTGATTGTACAGATGAATGTGGTACCTTCAGGCATTTGGAAACTGCTCCCAAGGATGAACCAGACTTGTGGAGGACTATAAAAAATAAAATAAAAATGTGGTCTTGGCTGATTTCTTTTGATTTTCCCATGATGTCAAGCAAAGAGGCACTGAGTTTGAAGTTAGGCCTTGAAATACATCCACAGGTACACCTCCAATTGACTGAAATMATGTCAATTAGCCTATCAGAAGCTTCTAAAGCCATGACATAATTTTCTGGAATTTTCCAAGCTGTTTAAAGGCACAGTCAACTTAGTGTATGCAAACTTCTGACCCACTGGAWTTGCGATACAGTGAAATAATCATTCTGTAAACAATTGTTGGAAACATTACTTGTGTCATGCACAAAGTAGATGTCCTAACCGACTTGCCAAAACTATAGTTTGTTAACAAGAAATTTGTGGAGTGGTTGAAAAACGAGTTTTAATGACTCCAACCTAAGTGTATGTAAACTTCCGACTTCAACTGTAGGTGTCATCATCTAAAATTGTGTTTGTATTTGGTTGATGATGGACGGACCTTTTCCGGTCAAGCCACACTAGTCAGATGAAGCTAGCCAGCTGCTTATAACATTAGCTTGGGGCAACAGGGTTAGGTAGCTGGCAAGCTTGTTTAGTTTGTTATTTAGCTTAGGGCTGTCCCTAACAAAAAATCTATATATTAGTCAACCGACAGTCGTCTGACCAATTGATTGGTTGAAAGAACAATTTTCAAATGTGTTTTTTTCCATACAGTGCATTCCTAAAATATTGACTCCTTTTTCCACATTTTGTTACATTACAGCTTTATTCTAAAATGGATTAAAAAAATAAAAATCCTCATCAATATACACACAATACCCCATAATGACATCACAATACCCCATAATGACATCACAATACCCCATAATGACATCACAATACCCCATAATGACATCACAAATTGAAATGTTTTTGAAATCATGAAATTGAGCTCAGTTGCATCCTGTTTACTTTAATCAGATCTTCAGATGTTTCTACAGCTTGATTTTCAATCCACCTGTGTTAAATGTAATTTATTGGACATGATTTGGAAAGGCACACAACCATGAGGTCAAAGGAATTGTCCGTAGAGCTCCGAGACAGGATTGTGCCGAGGCACATCCCTACAGTGAAGCATTGTGGTGGCAGCATCATGCTGTGGGGATGTTTTTCAGCGGCAGGGACTGGGWGACTAGTCAGGATCGAGGGAAAGATAAACGGAGCAAAGTACAGAGAGATCCTTGATGAACACCTGCTCCAGAGCAATCAGGACCCCACTGTTTGATTTAAATAATTAAGACAAACAAATGACTCGAGGGAGCCAGAGATCAAGATAACCAGAAGGGGGGGGGGAAATATATCTGTATCTGTCGCTCGTCATGTTAACTATCTCTCTCTCTCATCGGTAGGGGACGCTTATCCAGCATCTAAAAGAGCACGTTCTCCATGGCAACGTGACTAGCAGTGATGTCGTCATCTACTACACCACGGTGAGTCGTCTTGTCAGATCAAAACGTCTTCCTGTCGTCGCTAAAACCACAAGTTGACAGAACATCCCCTTACAACCTGATCAAGTTGTCAACACAACACGTCCCAATGACCCCCCCCGCCTCTCAGCCCCAGGGCCGTAGAGAGCTGATCTCTGTAGGTCATGTTTAAGAGAGGGTGCCTCTGCAGCCAGGCCTGTAGAGAGCTGATCTACTGTAGGTCAGTTTAGAGAGAGGTGCCTCTCAGCAGGCCTGTAGAGAGTGATCTACTGTAGGGTCAGTTTAAGAGACTTCTCAGCCAGGACCTTAGAGAGCTGATTACTGTAGGTCGTAGTGATTAGGCGACGTCTTTAGTTCAGCTTTTAGATCATAATGAATCAGATGATATGGACAAGAGACAACTCATTCTAGATCAGCACTCCTACTGGACTAGGGTTAGTGCAGTCTCGCATTTCGGGGACAGGGTAACCTCTGGTAACGGTTCACCAGGATACGTCTCTGAGCTATGGAACAGCTTTGGGTCTTCGCGTGTAAAGATACATGTCAATAACCTTGTGACCAATCAGGACCTGATAAATGATTGCGCTCCACATGAATTTAACATGTTTAATCGCCCCCAAAATCCGTACTTAATTACACTTTAACTTCGTGTTTCATATGTCACAGCGATTCAACTAGTACATATCAGTTTAATGAATGCTGGTCAAGTTCGTTGTCTCACGCCACAGTGCCTCTGCCTGCACACACTTCCCAAGTTCTGCGCAGTGTGCGTCAGAAAACAAAGCTAGCTAGCTTGTGAGCAAACAATGTTCTCCCATCGCAGCAAATTACTCTGTTCAGTAGCATAGTTGCTACAGTTGAAGTCGGAAGTTTACATACCCCTAGCCAATTACATTTAATCTCAGTTTTTCACAATTCTGACATTTAATCCAGTAAATATTCCCTGTCTTAGGTCAGTATTAGGATCACCACTTTTTTTAAGAATGTGAAATGTCAAAATAGAAATAGAGAGAATGATTTTATTTCAGCTTTAATTTCTTTCGTCACATTCCAGTGGGTCAGAAGTTTGCATACACGCATTAGTATTTGGTAGCATTATCTTTAAATTGTTTAACTTGGGGTCAAATGTTTCGGTTAGCCTTCACAAGCTTCCCACAATAAGTTGGGTAAATTTTGGCCCATTCTCCTGACAGAGCTGGTGTAACCTGAGTCAGGTTTGTAGGCCCTCCTTGCTCGCACACACTTTTTCAGTTCTGCCCACAAATGTTCAATAGGATTTAGGTCAGGGCTTTGTTATGGCACTCCAGTACCTTGACTTTGTTGTCCTTAAGCCATTTTGCACAAACTTTGGAAGTACGCTTGGGGTCATTGTCCATTTTGGAAGACCCATTGGCGATCAAGCTTTAACTTCTGACTGATGTCTTGAGATGTTGTCAATATAGCCACATAATCTATTTCTTGCTGAAGTCCAACCAGTCCCCCTCCGTGCAGCAAAGCACGCCCACACAATAGTTGCTGCCACCCCTTGCTTCACGGTTGGATGGTGTTCTTCAGCTTGCAAGCCCACCAGTATGTATCTGGATGACTTTTTGGCCACAGGGAAGGAGGGGGACCAGGCCCCTCAGCTGGAGTTTGAGCAGCTGCCCTTCTCTCACCCCCTGTTTATCATGTACTCCTCTGGGACCACCGGATCCCCCAAGTGTATGGTGCACTCGGCAGGGGTAAGATACAGCTGTCTCTCTGATACCCACGCACGCATATGGCTGCTGGGTCAGACCTCATCTGTACACAGTTCTGTCATCCACATRACACTGAACTCCAGCAGACATTGGAACACAAAGTAGGATTCCAAAAAGAAATAACACGCCAAACCAAAGCAACTATCCTGTGTTGTTGGGTGCATCACCGTGTGAGTTTTTAAAACGGTAGAATGACTTCACCTTTTATTATTTCTAAATTGAAACAACATTGAAACAACATCCTTGCTACAAATTCCATACAGGCCACAACACTACCCTTCGTTAATGGTTTCTCCCACCAGATGGCAGCAACAGTCCATCCGAAAAAGATGGGAAAAGTCTGTCTGTATGTGTGTCACATAAAGGCCTGTTTTATACAGGTGTATTAATCTGAGCATAAGTGTGATCTATGTTTATTAGGGATCAGTTCTGTACACAGTGATATAAACTGTAGACGACACCATTTTAAATGGATGAAATAAGACTTGAGCAGATGAATGTGGATGGTGTTTTTAGTTATGGCAAGCTGTTTAAAAACACTGGAGTGTACTGTATGTCTAATTCACAATCACTTAGCCTTCAAGGGGCAAAACAATTGACATTTCCTGCCCCCCCCATAAAAGCCACTAAGTTGACTTGTTAGTTTAGACATCCGGGCGTGTTTGAGGGTTTCGACAACTTTTAGCTTCTCTCGGTCTCCCTCCCTCTGCGTCCTCCTTCCTTCCATTGTACAATTTCCTKTTCGTTCTCTCTCGCTCTCTTTCTCTCCCTCCCCACCCCTTCTCCGGATAATTAGATAGTTATGTGGCTTTCGACTCTGGTGGTGCCCGCCAGCACAGGCAATTAAACTGGCACTAGAGGCACCTTGTTAGGCTTTGTTAGGAATGCTGTCAAACCCAAACAGTGCCCGCTATGGAAACAAGAGAAGAGGCATGGCATCTCTCTCACAAATCAGGCATCGGAGCACGCTCTCCGCATACACTTCTCATCCCGCTCTCCTCATCTCGTAATTACTTCCCCCCCCTCCGGCTCCCACGGCCCTGGCACTCACACAGTCACTTAAACGCCAAAAGTCCTTCTGCCAATGCACACTTAGATTAGAGACAGAGGGGTCCCGTTGTGTCAGGGATGTCAAAACTTTTTTTTTCTTTTTTTCCCTCGGCTAGCATAAGGACAATGTAGGAACGCTGAGGGCTGCACTGACAAATGATTAGCTAGCCTTTTTTCCCAGACTGGGACATTTAGGCTACACACACTGAAACATATAATTWAAAAAATCTAAAGAAAGATGGTGTTTTATTTCCATAATTTGACTAAACGCTGTTTAAACAATGCCAACGATCTCTTAGTTTTAAGGAAAGGCTTTGAAGTGTTTGATATGTGTCAAAAAATATATTGGTATGTTCAGGAAAGAAAAATCAACATGTCGAGACACTCTCAGGCCGTCTTGGTTGGGATGCACATGTGGTACGTTTATGTAGTGGAAAAGTGAACTAGCAGTTTGGCTCGTGTAGATTTTGGAGAGAGGTACCTCTCAGTCCAGGGCCTGTAGAGAGCTGATCTACTGTAGGGTCAGTTTAGAGAGAGGTGCCTCCTTCCTCTCTCTCCCTCCCTTCCTTTCTTCCCTCCTTCATCGCCCCTCTTCTCTCTCCCCTCTCTGTTCTCCTTCCTTCAACCTTTCATCCCCTCCTCTCTCTCCCCTACTTTCTCTCCTCTCCCCCCCTCCTCTCCTCTCCCCCCTCTCTCTCTCCTCCTTCCCCCCCCTCCTCCGCCCCTCTCTCTCTCCCCCCCCGTCTCTCTCCTCCCTCCCCTCTTCCCCCCCTCTCCGCTCTCTCTCTCTTTCACCTCCAGTCATCCTCTGGGGTTCTTTTGTACTTTTACGTAGTTTAACTGTACGAATTGTTTTCCCCAAAAATGTATCCATTGTCATTGTATCTGTTATCCATTGTCATTGTATTGTATCTCTTTTTCTCTCTCTCTTTCTCTCTCTCTCTTTTTCTCTCTTTTTCTCTCTCTCTCTCTTTCTCTCTCTCTCTTTCTCTCTCTCTCTTTCTCTCTCTCTTTCTCTCTCAGGGTGTGTTGGACAGGTTCTCTCAGATCCAGCCAAAACTCATCTTCTCCGTTGCGGCGGTGGTGTACAACGGCAAACGGCACGACCACATGGAGAAACTACACAGTGTGGTCAAAGGTAGTGCAATGCCTTGTTTGTGGGTCCTTTTGTGTGGTTAGTTAGTATTGGGGTGTGTGTATAATGTCACTACCACGGTCTGTTCTTAGGACTGCCCGATCTCCAGAAGGTGGTTGTCATTCCCTACGTACGAAGCAAACAAGACACTGATCTTTCCAGGATCCCCAATAGGTGTGTATTTCTGACTGAGTCAGGTTGACCCTTTATGGGTGCTGGTCAAACGTAGTGCTCTAATATAGGACATAGGGTGCAGTTTGGGACGTACTTTCTGTGTTTTATCATTTAACCTCGTTTACCTAATGTGAAGTGTGTGTTGTATGTTAATTTCCTTCAATATAACTAACACTGTTGCAGTCTCTCCCACTTGGGCTTTGGCTATACATTTATCTGAGCTGTCTCTTTTTTAACCCCCTCTTCCTGTTTTACTATTTTACCATGTCTACATCTCTTCTCTTCTCTCTCCCTCCCTCCCTCTCTCTCCCCTCAAAAGTATTTAAGACACACACACACACACAACGAGCAGGGATTCTGTTGAGTGTGGTGACTAGTGCCCCCCCCCCCCCCTGCCGGCAGAATACTGCTGATGCTACGCTAGAAATGGAACACCCTGCATTGATATCAGTCTCTTGCATGAATGCATCTGTCAACATGAATAGCACCTGTCCTGTTACGTCCCAACAATACCTCCTTCCTCCTGAAGTGTGCACTCGTTCATTACTTCCCACAAATATAAAAGCGTCGGATTGGCGGAGGTATAGGCAAGTACGAGTTTCCACCATGTTTCTTATACAAGTCATTTCCTTTTCAAATCAGTTTGCAATCGCAGCCGCACACTTTGGGAGGAAGGAGAGGTAATTGGGACGAAAGCTATGATGTAGGAAATGTGGTGGGGAAATCCCACAGGCCCATGCCTCCATCAATCCAATACTTTTAGATTTATGAGAAGTAGTGAAGYAGTGCCTACTTTAGGAGGAAGGATATACAGTACTGTTGGGATTGTCTCTGTCTGATCTTTTACTGCCCCCTTGTGGCGAAAAGAGAGTATTTCAACACCAAGCATTGTAGCACATCGGCATTGTCAAATGCACGTTAGATATGGCTTGTAATAGTAAAGAGGAAGTCGGTCTATTTGTAGTGTTTCACTGCCGTTTCCGATGATTTGGATAAAATTTCCCTAGCTGACTTTGTGGAATAGGAATTTCCAGGTGAACAAGGAAGAGCAGTTGTTGATAATATCAAGAAGAAATTACCAGTTTGCAAATAGGGAGAACAATATCCCACACAGGAGCAGAGAATGTCTAGTTGGCCTTCTCTGAGGAGAACATTTTTAAATCATATTTMAAAATAGTTTAAGCTAATTTACTTTTTTTTTTATACAATTTAAAAACTCTTAATGCTTTGTGGAGAACAGTAAAAATGGCCCCAGTCATTATGACATTGGTTGCTGTAGTTTCATTCACCTCAGGCGATCTACAAACGCATAGCCTGTTAGCTATACAATTAACCGCTACACATTAACTCCGCACCAGGATTAAAAACTATAATTGAATACGTACACAGGGYTCTGTTTGCAGAAAAAGTTTTTAAAAAGCATTTTCATTACCTAACTTTTTTTGTTTGTTTTACAGCTAATATTCCTGCATTTCTACACATTTTGCCGTAGTTTATGCCATGTTAATATATAATCTGAGTGAGAGTGACTAACAAAATCTGTGGGGGCGCCCTGGAGGACAGGGGGCCCTGCGTGCCTGGTTTTGAATTTTTCCATGATAGCTGGCTAGACTAATCTACATTTTTATATATTTTTCACTAAGATGGTCTAATTGGGCTGCCTTTTCTTTGAGTGACAGATAACAAGTGGAAAAATGCTGATGCACCTTGTGTATTCTACTATTCTAACTGTCAACAGTAAGTTGAAAAGCAGACTTATTTCCTCATGTAGCTACGGCCCAGTTGGTATTGCATGTGTGCTCCGTGCACATTAGGAACCCTTTGTGACTGTAAAGTCCACACCGATGACCACATTAGAAACCCTTTGTGACTGTAAAGTCCACACCGAGGACCACATGAAACTCAGTGTGACTGTAAAGTCCACACCGAGGACCACATGAAACTCAGTGTGACTGTAATGTCCACACCGATGACCACATGAAACTCAGTGTGACTGTAATGTCCACACCGAGGACCACATGAAACTCAGTGTGACTGTAATGTCCACACCGAGGACCACATTAGAAACCCTTTGTGACTGTAAAGTCCACACCGAGGACCACATGAAACTCAGTGTGACTGTAATGTCCACAGTAGAAACTAGTAGAAACCAGTGTGACTGTAAAGTCCACAGTAGAAACCAGTGTGACTGTAAAGTCCACAGTAGAAACTAGTAGAAACCAGTGTGGCTTTGCTGTTGATACGGTGTCTCAAGAGGACAAACGAGTAATATTGCATTTTTTTTCTTCTTGTTTTTCAAGCAGAGGTCTTTTAGGGAGTGTGAGAGACACAGAGTTCACTTCACCTAGCCCAGTTCTGCTAGGAGCAAACTGAACCTATGTACGTAGACACCTTCTTTAGGCAGCTACATATCACTGCTGATATCAGACCCCTGACCTGAGGCAGCGCTCAAGCTGCTGAGCCATGTGAGACTCAACTAGGCTGCGTCCCAAATGGCACCCTATCCCTTACAGGCTCTGGTCAAAAGTAGTGCACTATATAGGGGGACAGGGTGCCATTTGGGATGACCCTAGTGCTCTGATATTCACTCTTATTGGTTTCTTCCGGGGATGACTACCTGTTCCTAGAATAACACCCACAGTGTTTTGCTTTATTATCCTGCTATCTGTAATAGACGTCGACCGATTAGGATTTTTCAACGCCGATACCGTTATTGGAGGACCAAAAAAGCCGATACCGATTAATCGGCCGATTTTAAAAAAATTATATTTTTGTTTTATTTGTAATAATGACAATTAAACAATACTGAATGAACACTTATTTTAACTTAATATAATACATCAATAACATCAATTTAGCCTCAAATAAATAATTAAACATGTTCAATTTGGTTTAAATAATGCAAACAAAGTGTTGGAGAAGAAAGTGAAAGTGCAGTATGTGCCATGTAAGAAAGCTAACGTTTAAGTTCCTTGCTAGAACATGAGAACATATGAAAGCTGGTGGTTCCTTTTAACATGAGTCTTTAATATTCCCAGGTAAGAAGTTTTAGGTGTTAGTTATTATAGGAATTATAGGACTTTCTCTCTCTATACGATTTGTATTTCATATACCTTTGACTATTGGGATTCTTATAGGCACTTTGTATTTGCCAGTGTAACAGTATAGCTTCCGTCCCTCTCCTCGCTCTAACCAGGAACACATCGACAACAGCCACCTTCGAAGCAGCGTTACCCATGCAGAGCAAGGGGAACAACTTCTCCAAGTCTCAGAGCGAGTGACGTTTGAAACGCTATTAGCGCGCACCCCGCTAACTGCTAGCCATTTCACATCGGTTACACCAGCCTGATCTCGGGAGTTGATAGGCTTGAAGTCATAAACAGCGCAATGCTTGAAGCATTGCGAAGAGCTGCTGGCAAACGCAGTAAAGTGCTGTTTGAATGAACTCTTACGAGCCTGCTGCCCCTACCACCGCTCAGTCAGACTGCTCTATCAAATCATAGACTTAATTATAACATAATAAACACACAGAATACGAGCCTTAGGTCATTAATATGGTCGAATCCAGAAACTATCATCTCAAAAACAAAACGTTTATTTCAGTGAAATACAGAACCGTTCTGTATTTTATCTAACGGGTGGCATCCATCAGTCTAAATATTCCTGTTACATTGCACAACCTTCAGCGCTTTTGTTAAATCAACCCCCGTTTGGCAAAGTTGGTTGTCTTTGTTAGGAAGAAATAGTCCTCACACAGTTCGCAACGAGCCAGGCGGCCCAAACTGCTGTGTAACCCTGACTCCTGTTGCAAGAGAAGTGACACATTTTCCCTAGTTAAAAGGAATTCATGTTAGCAGGCAATATTAACTAAATATGCAGGTTTAAAATATATACTTGTGTATGATTTTAAGAAAGGCATTGATGTTTATGGTTAGGTACACGTTGGAGCAACGACAGTCCATTTTAAATAAAGGTGTACATAAAAAAAAAAAATGGGCTAAATTGCTGTCCAAAAATGCCGATTTCCGATTGTTATGAAAACTTAAAGTAGGCCCTAATTAATCGGCCATTCCGATTAATCGGTCGACCTCTAATCTGTACCACGACATGTCCTTAATCCTGCTATCTGTACACGACTGTCCTTAATCCTGCTATCTGTACCACGACTGTCCTTAATCCTGCTATCTGTACCACGACTTGTCCTTAATCCTGCTATCTGTACCACGACTGTTCCTTATCCTGCTATCTGTACACGACATGTCCTTATCCTGCTATCTGACACGACATGTCCTTAATCCTGCTATCTGTACCACGACTTGTCCTTAATCCTGCATCTGATACCACGACTTGTCCTTAATCCTGCTATCTTACCACGACTTGTCCTTATCCTGCTATCTGTACCACGACTTGTCCTTATCCTGCTATCTGTACCACGACTGTCATCCTGCTATCTGTACCACGACATGTCCTTAATCCTGCTATCTGTACCACGACATGTCCTTAATCCAGTTCCCGTAAACTGCTGTTTCTCTCCTCCCTATGAAATTAGATTGTGTTCTTGTGAGTCACAAGCAACAAGGGAGATGGCGTCCTGACATGAGAAAGGATTCATGAGTCATCGTAACATTGATCATTTGAATGCCCTCCACAAAAACATCTCTTTTTTCCTCTCTCCTTTCTCCCTGTCTCTGTCGCTCTCTCAGGCTATCTACCAATGGGATCCATGCGGTGGAGCCATGCTGGCTGCGGCCAGCATCGGGCCATCTGGTCGTCCACCTCTGTGGACTTTGGAGTCAACGTAAGGATGACCTCGACTGCATTTTATGACACCCTATCCTCATGTAGTCCACCACTACACCCTATTCCCCATGTAGTCACCACTACACCCTATTCCCATGTAGATCCACCACTACACCCTATTCCTCATGTAGTCCACCACTACACCCTATTCCCCATGTAGTCCACACTACCACCCTATTCCCATGTAGTCCACCACTACACCCTATTCCATGTAGTCCACCACTACACCCTATTCCCATGTAGTCCACCACTACACCCTATCCCCATGTAGTCCACCACTACACCCTATTTTCCCCATGTAATCCACCACTACACCCTACTCTCCTCTGTAGTCCACCACTACAGCCCTATTCCCCATGTAGTCCACCACTACACCCTATTCCCCATCATGTAGTCCACCACATACACCCTAATTCCCATGCTAGCCACCACTAACCCTATTCCCATGTAGTCCACCACTAACATATCCCATGTAGTCCACCACTACACCCTCATTCCCACTGTAGTCCCCCTACACCCTACTTCCCCATGTAGTCCACCACTACACCTATTCCTATGTAGTCCAACCACTACACCCTATTCCCCATGTAGTCACCACTACACCCTTCCTCATGTAGTCCACCACTACACCCTATTCCTCATGTAGGTCTACCACTACACCCTATTCCCCATGTAGTCCACCACTACACCCTATTCCCCATGTAGTCCACCACTACCACCCTATTTCCTCATGTAGTCCACCCACTACACCCTATTCTCATGTAGTCCACCACTACACCCTATTCCTCATGTAGTCCACCACTACACCCTATTCCTCATGTAGTCCACCACTACACCTATTCCCCATGTAGCTCCACCACTACACCCTATTCCCCATGTAGTCCACCACTACACCCTATTCCTCCATGTAGTCCCACCACTACACCCTATTCCTCATGTAGTCCACCACTTACACCCTATTCCCCATGAGTCCACCACTACACCCTATTCCCCATGTAGTCCACCACTACACCCTATTCCTCATGTAGTCCACCACTACACCTATTCCCCATGTAGTCCACACTACACCCATATTCCCCAGTAGTCCACCACTACAACCCTAATTCCTCATGTAGTCCACCCACACACCTATTCCCCCATGTAGTCCACCACTACACCCTATTCCCCATGTAGTCCACCACTACACCCTATTCCCCATGTAGTCCACCACTACACCCTATTCCCCCATGTAGTCCACCACTACACCCTATTCCCCATGTAGTCCACCACTACCCCTATTCCTCATGTAGTCCACCACTACACCCTATTCCCCATGTAGTCCACCACTACACCCTATTCCCATGTAGTCCACCACTACAACCCTATTCCTCATGTAGTTCACCACTACACCCTATTCCCATGTAGTCACCACTACAACCCTATTCCCCATGTAGTCCACCACTACACCCTATTCCCATGTAGTCCCCACTACACCCTATTCCTCATGTAGTCCACCCACCTACCACCCCTATTCCTCATGTAGTCACACATACACCTATTTCCTCATGTAGTCCACCACTACACCCTATTCCCATGTAGTCCACCACTACACCTATTTTTCACCCCCCTTTCATGTAGTCCACCACTACAACCCTACTCCCTTCTTTCCCCATAGTCCACCACTAACCCTATTCCCCATGTAGTCCACCACTACACCTATTCCTCATGTAGTCCACCACTACACCCTATTCCCATGTAGTCCACCATACAACCTATTCCTCATGTAGTCCACCACTACACCCTATTCCCCATGTAGTCCACCACTACACCCTATTCCTCAATGTAGTCCACCACTACACCCTATTCCCCATGTAGTCACCACTACACCCTATTCCTCATGTAGTCCACCACTACACCCTATTCCTCATGTAGTCCACCACTACACCCTATTCCCCATGTAGTCACCATACACCCTATCCCCTATGTAGTCCACCACTACACCCTATTCCTCATGTAGTCCACCACTACACCCTATTCCCCATGTAGTCCACCACTACACCCTATTCCCCATGTAGTCCACCACTAACCCTATTCCCATGGTCAAGTCCAACCACTACACCCTATTCCTCATGTAGTCCACCACTACACCCTATTCCTCATGTAAGTCCACCATACACCCTATCCCATGTAGTCCACACTCACACCCTATTCCCCACGTAGTCACCACTACACCCTATTCCCCATGTAGTCCACCACTACACCCTATTCCTCATGTAGTCCACCACTACACCCTATTCCTCATGTAGTCCACCACTAACCTATTCCCCATGTAGTCCACCACTACACCCTCCCCATTAGTCCACCAACTAACCCTATTCCCCATGTAGTCCACCACTACACCCTATTCTCATGTAGTCCACCACCTACACCCTATTCCCCATTGTAGTCACCACTACACCCTATTCATGTAGTCCACCACTACACCCTATTCCCCATTGTAGTCCACCACTACACCTATTCCTCATGTAGTCCACCACTACACCCTATTCCCATGTAGTCCACCACTACACCCTATTCCCTCATGTAGTCCACCACTACACCCTATTCCCCCATGTAGGTCCACCACTAACCCTATTCCCCATGTTAGTCCACCACTACACCCTATTCCTCATGTAGTCCACCACTTTCACCACCCTATTCCCCATGTAGTCCACCACTACACCCTATTCCCATGTAGTCCACCACTACATATCCGTATACCATCCTCATGTAGTCCACCACTACACCCTATTCCCCATGTAGTCCACCACTGTTGACCAAGGAATGAGTGAGGGGTTAGGAGGCTTTGTTAGGGCGGTAGCAGTCAGAGTTAATGGTAGTCAAGTTTCCTCTAATTTAGGAATAGTATGTTGTTTGTCCTGCTAATGGCCCTCGGGGGGGTGTTAGTTAGCTCTGTATGCCTTTCTTATCTAGTTGTCGCTCACCCCCATCCCCACCTGGCACGACATTTGACGCCCTCCACACCTGGCACGACATTCACAGCTAAAGGCAAAATGCTAACTACATTAATTGTCCCAGTGGTTCCTGGTTCTAATGGCGTCCTGTGTTGTAGGCTACATTAATTGTCCCAGTGGTTCCTGGTTCTAATGGCGTCCAGTGTTGTAGGCTACATTAATTGTCCCAGTGGTTCCTGGTTCTAATGGCGTCCAGTGTTGTAGGCTACATTAATTGTCCCAGTGGTTCCTGGTCCTGGGGACCCAAAGGGGTGCACAGTTAAAAAAAAAAAAAAAAAAAATGTTTAAAATAAAAAAATAACATTTTCACACCTGATTTTCAAATAATCAAAGGGTTGGTGATGAGTTGATTAGTGTGTTTAGTACGAGGACCAAAACAACAATGAGTTCTTGGCGACCCAGGAACAGGATTGGGAGAGTCTGACATAGCCTATAGGTGTGGCTCTTGCTATCGAAGGTTACCACCGAATAAGTGCAAGGTGTTGTGTGTCACAACTCTACAGACAGTCATGTAGGCTTCTACATTTTTTTTTTAAAGCTTGGATTGTGTCCTTTTTCCCCTACCCCCCTCTGTGTGCCTCTGAACCAGTTAGGGGATTACCTGATCACCAGGATATCAGGTCAGCCCGTTTGCCACACTGACCTACCTACCTGGATTAACCTACYTGAGACACACATGCATACTGGTTACCTCATTTATCAGACTCTCACTGTAAGTAGCTTGGTAAGACTACACATCACAGTTCATGTAAGTAAATAGTTTTTCAATAAGGCAGCTATCAGCTAAATCTGTGCTAGTAAAAAACAGACAAGTGCAGAACACACAATAGCCAGCGTAAGTGTGATTTGTTTGCAGGCCGATGCTTGACATTGCTGGCCTACYTGTTTTGCCACCAAACAGGCTGCTGTTCACCTAAAACTTAGCGTATGCTTCCCAGACAACAGTTTATTTTAGATTTTTTGGGGTGTTTGGCAGGTATTTTCTGTAGGGCTGTTTGAGCACACATTTTGTCTGGAGGCAAGCTGATGTTCGGCAGCCGATCGTACTTGTACATTTGACACCTTTTTCTCCCCAGTTTCGGGATATCCAATTGGTAGTTACAGTCTTGTCCCATCGCTGCAAATCCGTACGGACACGGGAGAGGCAAGTCGAGAGCCATGTGTCCTCCGGAACATGACTGTTTCTTGACACACTGCTCGCTGAACCCAGATGCCAGCTGCACCAATGTGTCGGAGGAAACACCTTCCAGCTGGCAACCGAAGTCTGTTTGCATGCGCCCGGCCCGTCACAGGAGTCGCTAGAGCGTGATGGAACAAGGACATCCGSACCGGGTCTGTAGTGACGCCTCTAGCACAGCGACGCACTGCCTTAGACCRCTGCGYCACTCGGGAGGCYCGTCGACGCCCCTTTGTTGGTGATTGGTCGACTGTAGGGAATCTTCAATGAAGTGTTTGTCTCTACAAAAACGTACATTTATGACATTTCTTGATTTATCTTAGATTGATTCTGACTTTTGAAGAAGTGTTGGTGTCCTCTTCTACCACACTAGTTCCTCTAGTTTGTGGATGTAGGAAGTAGGTTACACAATATAATTGTGTTGTAGGTTACATATTGTAATTTTTATTTTTAGGAACCCATTAGCCAACGCCAGTAGCGACAGCTAGTCCTAATGTCGTCAGTGTGGTTAGAAA